>NW_016859112.1:0-1327 GCF_001698545.2 Rhinopithecus bieti | reverse complement strand
GTTCCTATTTCTCCGCATCCTCTCCAGCACCTGTTATTTCCTGATGTTTTAACGATTGCCATTGTAACTGGTGGGAGATGGTATCTCATTGTGGTTTTGGTTTGCATTTCTCTGATGGCCAGTGATGATGAGCATTTTTTCATGTGTCTGTTGGCTGTATGAACGTCTTCTTTTGAGAAGTGTCTGTTCTTATCCTTTGCCCACTTTTTGATGGGGTTGTTTTGTTTTTTTTTTTCTTATAAATGTGACTGAGTTCTTTATAGGTTCTGAATATTAGCCCTTTGTCAGATGAGTAGATTGCAAAAATTTTCTCCCATTCTGTAGGTTGCCTGTTCACTCTGATGTGAGCTTTTGCTATGCAGAAGCTCTTAATTTAATTAGATCCCATTTGTCAATTTTGGCTTTTGTTGCCATTGCTTTGGTGTTTTAGACATGAAGTCCTTGCCCATGCCTATGAATATTTTTTGGTTTTTAACTCAGTGTTCTCAGACACTATTTTAGTTACTAAAGATGCAGACTTCAAAATTCTTGCAAGATTCAACATTCTTGGCCTCAATTATTACTTTTTGATTCAAATTTATTGTATTTGTCTCCAATAAGGTTCATACACAGGTATTAGGCAAAGACTTGATATGTCAAGAACTTTGCAAGGTCTGTTATTTTACTGGGATTGGAAGCTAACAAATTAGCCGGACAGTTTCATAGATACCGTGAGAAGGTATGAAATTCTTAGGTTCAAGGAAAAAGACTTCTATTTGTGGCACACCAGGCAGCATGAAGTTTATGTTTACATTGTTTTCCCTTGACTCCATAGTCGGCAGGTCTTGATACAGGTGGATACCACACCCTGGGTATGTTTGTGTCACAGCTGAGAAATCCAGAGAACATGACATTCCCAATCTTTTAACCATGATACTAGCAAATTTAGCTGACTTTTCCCTGGAGGGCGACATTATCTTCATTATTCTCGTGTGGAAACACATCTGCCATTTCACTCAGAGGGGATGTTATCTGCCACTTGCTATATAAATATCCTTGCAAACATAGTCCAGAACATAGGCTGATATAAGACTTGCAGAAGTAGCTAAAAATCATTGTTTTCATTATAAAAATACATTTCCTTTATTCTTACCATAAAGGAATGGAGGTTAAAACTGAAAACTTTCTGTACATTTTTTTAAAATAATTATGTTTTTTGGTCTCCCCACATATTTTAGTTACATTCACACACACACACACACACACACACACACACACACACACACACACACAACTTACTTCACATTGGTCAACTTAGAATTTTTTTTAAAAAAGTAGTTCTTGCTAC
>NW_016859111.1:0-1301 GCF_001698545.2 Rhinopithecus bieti | reverse complement strand
ATTTATGAGGCAAAAAGAAAACCAGGAGAACTTATTACCCTGTTGCTCCTTGGGTCCCAATGGTCAGTCCATTATCTCTGTTCTTCGGATTGAGTAAACTGTATTCATCTGTCTTCGAGTTTGTTGTTTCTATATTTTGTCATCTCCACTCTATATTTGAGCCCATTTAGCAAGTTGGTTTATTTTGGTCATTTTAAATTTTAGTTATATAATTTCCATTTTTTTAACTTCTATTTTTTTGTTTTGTATTTGTTCATTAGTTTTAAGGGAATTCATAATTATTGAAGCAGTTTTGATGTCTATTTTAAAACTTCTATCAAATAGCTCAAAAATCTGATTTATCCCCGTGTTATATCAGTTGATTTTTTGATTCACATTATTATTCCTGCTTCTCATTATGATGCGTAATTTTTTTATTGTATTCTGGACATTTTTAATATTATGTTAGGAGATTTTTGACCCTACTTACATCTTCTATTTTAGCATTTTTTTAAGTACAGTGTGTCAGTTCTGGCCTACTTCTGTGGGCTATAATTCCAATGACAATTTCGCTTTCTAAGCCCTTGCAGTGCCGCTATTCTGGCCTGCTTCACGATCTGGCTCTACTTGAGCTCCTGCTTGACTCCTACTGATGCTACGTATGGGAACAGAAGGTGCGTCCATGGGCCATCCAGTTTCACTACTAGAAGGTCAGGAATACTAGACCTGCAGGACAGAGAAGGTTTTCTCTTGACTATTCTCCAGCCACCCAGAGCTTGTGGGCTTTCCACTCCATCTCTGCTAATGCCTGCAGAGGAAGAAATTACCTAATTGGGCTCCCTTCTTCTGCTGGGTAGAGGGACAGCAGATACAGATTCTGTATGAGTCTTTGCCACTAGGTGGAGATTCAGAAATCTCCTAGCCAGAGATTATTTTCTGTCATTTTTTACCACTCATTGGAGGGCCAGGAGGCACTAAGGCCTGTGTTGCCTTCTGCCATTGGGTAAAGGTCTGGTGGCAGACGCCTGGCCTGGATTATCTTCTGTTGCTAGGTAAAGGGTTAGGAGCCACTGGATCTGGGGAGAGAGGGTTGGGAAGCACCTGGCCAGCTGGCACTGCTGGTGCAAGAGAAGTGCCTGTCACCCACTGGTGTGGGGCAGAGGATGGGTTAGCCTGCTCAGGTTCCACTGTTGTATTAATAGTTACTTTAAGAAGATTGGGTCCTCTGTCACTGGATAAGCATTTCCCTGCTAAGTCTTTGTTGAGCTTTCCTTTTTCCAATCCTTTGGCCAGAGACAGCAGGCTTTTTTTTTTTTTTTTTT
>NW_016859110.1:0-289 GCF_001698545.2 Rhinopithecus bieti | reverse complement strand
TTTTATGTTTAGAAGGGCGCATTTTCTCTCAACGGGAAGAGGTACAGAGAAGGTCAAATTATAGCCACCAATTTGTCTGGTAAACATGAGATTAAAGCAAAGACAGTTGATTTGTGTGTTTTAAATAGCCATCAAACTTCAGTTACCATAAACTTTGTTACCGTTTGTCCCCATTGAAGGAGAGAAATTTCCCAGTAACTGGACATGATTGCCCCTAAGAAAATTTTAGAGATATTTTTCCTCTCTGTTTGCCTCTCTCACTTGCAGTGAAATAATAGAGGAACATAAA
>NW_016859109.1:0-732 GCF_001698545.2 Rhinopithecus bieti | reverse complement strand
AAATCACTTGCCCAGGGTCACACAGACAACCTCTACGTATTTATTTATTTATTTATTTATTTATTTATTTATTTATTTTTGAGACAGAGTCTCCCTCTGTCGCCCAGGCCGGAGTGCAGTGGCGTGATCTCGGCTAACTGCAACCTCCAACTCCTGGGTTTGAGTGATTCTCCTGCCTCAGCCTCCCGAGTACCTGAGATTACAGGTGCCCACTACCACATCCAGCTAATCTTTTTGTATTTTTAGTAGAGGCAGTTTCACCGCATTGGCCAGGCTGGTCTCAAACTCCTGACCTCAAGTGATCCTTCTGCCTTGGCCTCCCAAAGTGCTGGGATTACAGGCGTGAGCCACCGTGCCCGGCCTCTATGCATTCTCCCTCCCTTTTGTCTTCATAAATAAAGATCTGCCTCAGGAAGGTGGATGAGGGTGGCAGCAGGGTATCCATGCAACAGATGGCACTTACTGAATTCTATCTGTTGCACCCCTGTTTGAAGGTGCCTCCAAAGGACAGCACCACCAGAAGGACAAAGCTCCCGTGCTGGAGTGTGAGGCCGGAGTCCCAGGATCTCTGGGGGAGCCAGAGGTTGGCTGGAGATGAGGCACTGGGTGCCAGGAAGTTCTTGGGTGTGGGAAGGCATCATCACCCCATTTGCAGCTCCAGATGGTACACGCATAGCCCCTAGGCAGGAAGCAGGGCCAGCCTGGTTATGCAAGGCTGATTAGTGATAAGGA
>NW_016859108.1:0-422 GCF_001698545.2 Rhinopithecus bieti | reverse complement strand
GCCCAGGCTGAAGTGCAATGGTGCATTCTCGGCTCACCGAAGCCTCTGCCTCCCAGGTTCAAGTGATTCTCCTGCCTCAGCCTCCCGAGTAGCTGGGATCACAGGCATGCGCCACCATGCCTGGCTAATTTTGTATTTTTAGTAGAGATGGGGTTTCTCCATGTTGGTCAGGCTGGTCTCGAACCCCCAACCTTAGGTGATCCGCCTGTGTCGGCCTCCCAAAGTGCTGGGATTACAGGTGTGAGTCACCACACCTGGCCTTTTTTTTTTTCTTTTTAGATGGGGTCTTGCTGTGTTGCCCAGGCTGTAATGCAATGGCTCCATCTGGCTCACTGCAACCTCCACCTCCCGTGTTCAAGCGATTCTCCTGCCTCAGCCTCCCGAGTAACTGGGATTAGGGACACACACCACCACACCTGGCT
>NW_016859106.1:0-422 GCF_001698545.2 Rhinopithecus bieti | reverse complement strand
TATTTTCAGTTTAAAAATATACATAGATTAGCCTTAAGAGTGAATTATTACAGGTTTTCTGAAATTAAAATTGTACATTACTTAATGTTTAACAAAGATTAAAAATTTCAAACAAATCAAGAAGGCACAGGTCTTGTAAAATGCAGTAAAGAATTTAGTCCATACCTTGATACATAGTGGTGGCATTAAATGGCATGATTTTCTGTATCATGCCTGCCTGCCTTAGATCTTAAACAGATCTCCTCTCTTTTCTTTCTTTCTTACCTTAACAAACAGTTGATAATCAAGCCACATATTATGACAAAGAGAGTAACAATTGCCATGCAGGCCAGCACATCCATGGAGCAGTACTGAAAGCAGGTGAGGTTGTGGGTAGGTGGCAGCAGGTACTTGGCTCCATTGTGGTGCATGACAAACTCAAC
>NW_016859105.1:0-1999 GCF_001698545.2 Rhinopithecus bieti | reverse complement strand
TGGATAAGGACTTTTCAGTGCCTTTCTCTGACATATTCTGGAAATCTAAGTAAAGGAAAAGAATGTATTGTCCACACTTAAGGTGACAGGATTTTTTCTGATACTTTTCTTCAAACAAACTGAAAATTCCAAATACAATGACTTCTAGTATCCTATCTCAGGAAGCAGAAATACATAAAGCAAATTATAATTTGACTGGAGATTCTTTTTCGCATATACCAAAGTAGAGGAGTCTAAAGAAGTGTGGCCTCAGCACTGTCAGATGTTTCAAAATCCTTAGGCACACAGCCACACACATACCCAAGATTAGTTAAATACATGTGCTAAAGCAAAACCAAAACTGAAGCTTCGATTGTATCCTCAGGACATCTCTAATACAGACATCATCACACATTATTAATTCCTAGGGCTGACTGAATTCCTTATGATGATGCATTTCAGGTTCAAATTAGTATTGACTAAATTATCTATAGTTTCTGATGATGGATTACTCATTTTATTTTGAAATTTAACATTTCAAAGTAAGACAGATAATGAATTCAATTAAAATTTTATCTTCTGCTTTTTATGATGGCAGGCAAGAATAAATATATATATGTGATTATTATAATTTCACTTTAGCTCTCCAGAGAAGTTCATTGAGTGCCTGAGGTTATCTGCAAAGAATATAATATGACATAACTAAGTTTTCTCTTTCCCTATTGCCTACTGCATACACATAATGCATCTTAATTCTTTTACTACAAGCAGTTTCCTTACTCTCCAATATGTACATAATCACGCAGTCTACCTTAAAACATTTATTCAATAAAACTGCTCTACAGTGAGAATAAGAGAAAAAATGAAAAATAAAAATTTAACTGCTAAACTCGAACTGGGTGGAATATCTACAAGAAGAAATAGTGCAAACAATGAAGTTCCAGGCCATTGTTCCACCTGCAAATTCATTCAGCATTTCTCTGAGCAACTCATGGGACTAGAGGAAATCATGGACTAATTTAACAAATGCCCTGTGAAACATGGGTTAATCCTCTGTGATGAACTGGGGTATATGAAGGCTTGCCACTGAGTTGGTAGAAGGATATGAGCTCAAATTTTATGTAAAAGTATGATATGATTTATGTCACTGAACACTGAAAAAAAAACATGTGTAGACGATCCTTTTCCTCCCCATCTTCTTAATCTCAAGTAAAAGATCACTAGCTTTTAGGATTATTTTGACCCTACATGTCAGAAGGGAGGAAATATCATGATTAATTCATGTCATATGAGTGTATTGAGCACCTACTATATAGAGTTTATTGTTGTAAATAGAAATGTTTTCTTTCACATTCTGCCCTTGCCAGAGTACTGGCTTTCAATTTGTAATTCGCATAACCAACATAAAACTCATTTCTGCACACTTCCCTATGCACCCTCCTAACCCCTGAATGTTTTTCCCACTTAAAACCCACTGCTTCTTTCCCCGTTCGTGAACTACTCTGATAATTTCTTGACAGGTTTTATTCCCTTCTCTAGGCAATTTAATATGTTTGTTTTTGAATGACTGTTTTCTCTTGTTTCGGTGTCTTTCCTGTATTCATTAACACTGTGTTAGTCTCCAGTGCTCATCTGGATCCCTGGCACGTCACATGGCATTTATCATTATAGTAATTCAAAATTAGAGAGGTACAGCAAAGTGGTTGGGATCAATTATGGATCCAAACTGCCTAGGCCTTTTCATTTACTCTGGGACCTTGGGCAATTTACTTAGCCATACTGTTCCTTAGTCCCCTTACAATAAATTGGGAAAATGGTAATATCTAATTTTGGAGAGAATTCATACATGCAAAGTTGTTGTTTTATTTCTAGCCAAGATGTATCAGGGCAGCTAAAAGCTATACCTCACACTGACTAAGAGTAAATATACTAAGCAAGCTACCTAAAGACTCTAAAAAAATAAGTTAAACAGGAAAATTGTTGAAAGGAGTTAAAATCTGGAGAAGTTAACCTTAATACA
>NW_016859104.1:0-1321 GCF_001698545.2 Rhinopithecus bieti | reverse complement strand
TCTCTTCACATGAACGTGCATGACATTTTGGTGCCGTGACTCGGATCAGGGGATCTCCCTTGGGAGATCAATCTGCTGTCCTCCTGCTCTTTGCTCTGTGAGAAAGATCCACCTATGACCTCTGGTCCTCAGACCAACCAGCCCAAGGAATATCTCACCAATTTTAAATCAGGTAAGTGGCCACCTTTTACTCTCTTCTCCAACCTCTCTCACTATCTCTCAACCTCTTTTCCTTTCAATCTTGGCACCACCCATCAATCTCTCCCTTCTCTTAATTTCAATTCCTTTCATTTTCTGGTAGAGACAAAGGAGACACGTTTTATCCGTGGAACCCAAAACACTGGCGCTGGTCATGGACTGCAGAAGGCAGCCTTCTCTTGGTGTTTAATCATTGCAGGGATGCCTCTCTGATTACTCACCCACGTTTCAGGGGTGTCTGACCATGCTGCTGGGACGCCTGCCTTGGTCCTTCACCCTAAGCAGAAAGTCCCACTTTTCTGCAGAAGAGGCAAGCACCCCAACCCCTTCTCTCCCTGATTCTACCCCTTCTCTGCTTTTCTTGGGGAGGGGCAAGAACCCCAACCTCTTATTTTGTGCCCCTCTTATTTTCCACCCTGACCTCTTATTTTGCTCCCCAATCCCTTAGTTCCATGCCCCGATCCCTTTCCCAGTTTTCTGGAGGGCAAGAACCCCAGAACTCCTTCTCTCCATATCTCCACTCTTTCTTTTCTCTGGGCTTGCCTCCTTCACTATGGTCAACCTTCTACCCTCCATTCCTCCTTCTTCTCCATAGCCTGTGTTCTCAAGAACTCACACCTGATCTAAAACCTAAATGCCTTATTTTCTTCTACAATGCTACTGACCCCAATACAAACTTGACAGTAGTTCCAAATAGCCAGAAAACGGCACTGTCGATTTTTCCATCCTACAAGATCTAAATAATTCTTGTCGTAAAATGGGCAAATGGTCTGAGGTGCCTGACGTCCAGGCATTCTTTTACACATCGGTCCCTCCCTAGTCTCTGTTCCCAAAGCAACTCATCCCAAATCTTCCTTTTTTCCCTCCCGCCTGTCCCCTCAGTCCCAACCCCAAGCATCGCTGAGTCTTTCTAATCTTCCTTTTCTACAGACCCATCCAACCTCTCCCTTCCTCACCAGGCCGAGCTAGGTCCAAATTTTTTCCTCAATCTCTGCTCCCCCACCCTATAGTCCTTTTATCACCTCCCCTCCTCACACCCGGTCTGGCTTACAGTTTCGTTCCGCGACTAGCCCTCCCCGACTTGCCCAGAAATTTCCTCTTAAAAAAGTGGCTAGAGCTAAAG
>NW_016859102.1:0-1264 GCF_001698545.2 Rhinopithecus bieti | reverse complement strand
GCTTTAATAAAAAAAAAAAAAATTACAGAGGCAAACTAGAATGGTGGTTACCAAGGGGATGAGGGTAGGGGAAATGGGGGTTATTGTTTAATGGGTATAGGTTTCAGTTTTAAAGATAAAAGAGTAGGCCGGGCGCGGTGGCTCAAGCCTGTAATCCCAGCACTTTGGGAGGCCGAGACGGGCGGATCACGAGGTCAGGAGATCGAGACCATCCTGGCTAACGCGGTGAAACCCCGTCTCTACTAAAAAATACAAAAAACTAGCCGGGCGAGATGGCGGGCGCCTGTAGTCCTAGCTACTCGGGAGGCTGAGGCAGGAGAATGGCGTGAACCCGGGAGGCGGAGCTTGCAGTGAGCTGAGATCCAGCCACTGCACTCCAGCCTGGGTGGCAGAGCGAGACTCCATCTCAAAAAAAAAAAAAAAAAAAAAAAAGAGTCATGGAGATGGATATGGGTAATAATTGCACAACATTATGAATGTATTTAATACATGTATTTATTAAATATTTAAATGCATTTAATGTATTTAAAATGTATTTAAAATAGTAAATCCATTTTATTTAAAGGTATTTAAAATAGTAAACTTTATGTTATAGGTATTTTACAACACTGAGAAAAAATCAATCCATGCGATTTAGTAACAAACTTGAAAAACCGTATGATCATCTCAAGAAATGCAGAGAAAGTATTTACGAATCCAACATGCATTCCTCATAAAAATTCTCCGTATATAGGAATAGAAGGGAACTTCCTCAATGTAATAAACGGCATCTACAAAAAGCCTACAGCTAACATCATCCTTAATGGTGAAAGACTGAGTGTTCCTCCTGTGATCAGGAACAAGATAAGAATGTCAGATCTCATTGTGTCTGTTTAATGTTGTACTGGATATTTTAGATGAGGAGGAGAAGAAGGAGGGAAAGAAAGAAGGAAGGAAGGGAAATAAGGAAGAAAGGACAGAGAGAGGGAGAAGGAGAGAGGAATAGAAGAAAGCAGGGAGGGACATTTAAAGCAAGGTAAATATGCCGTAAGAGATATCTTAACATGAATGTGGAGTGTTAGATCAGTCCTTCTAGGCCAAAGACTAAAATTCTATGACTTATTAAAGTTTATTTTGCTACAGAGCTTTAAAAAATGTTGAAAATGGGGGAAAAAAGAAAAAAAAAAAAACACTCATAATTCACTACTCCACCACAACCATTAACATTTTGGGGTAATTTTAATAGGGCATTTTAATTTGCACATTTTCAATGTGGGTTTGTACC
>NW_016859101.1:0-732 GCF_001698545.2 Rhinopithecus bieti | reverse complement strand
TTCTTTTTTTCTCCTGCCTGATTGCCCTGGCCAGAGCTTCCAACACTATGTTGAATAGGAGTAGTGAGAGACGGAGATGGAGTCTTACTTTGTCATCCAGGCTGGAGTGCAGTGGTGTAATCTCAGCTCACTGTAACCTCTGCTTCCTGGGTTCAAGTGATCCTCTCTCCTCAGCTTCCCAAGTAGCTGGGATTACATGTGTGCACCATCACACCTGGCTAATTTTTGTACTCTTAGTAGAGACAGGGTTCCACCATGTTGGTCAGGCTGTTCTAGAATTCCTGACCTCAAGTAATCCACCCACCTTGGCCTCCCAAAGTGCTGGGATTATAGGCACGAGTCACCATGCCCAGCAAATTTCTGTTGTTTTAAACTACGTAGTTGTGCTGATTTTGTACAGCAGGCTTAGGAAACCAATATGCTAAGTTAGGTGCAGTGTGAAGAACTTTATCTCATTTCCTTCTCATATCAATCCTATGAGGTAGTACTATTACTCCATTTTATAGATAAGAAAATCAAGCCATAAAGAGTTTAATCCTCTTTCCCACGTCAAACTATTGGTAAGTGATAAACTCAAACCTACGCAGGCCAATTCTTTTTTTTTTTTTTTTTTTTTTTTTGAGATGGAGTTTCACTCTTATTGCCCAGGCTGGAGTGCAATGGCACAATCTCGGCTCACCACAACCTCTGCCTCCCGGTTCAAGCGATTCTCCTGCCTCAGCCTCCTGAGTG
>NW_016859100.1:0-888 GCF_001698545.2 Rhinopithecus bieti | reverse complement strand
GATATTGTCTGTTGATATCCTATGAGAATCAACACTTAAAATAACTACCTACTGCTTTCTCTTTTTCCGCTACCACTCAATTTTATTAAGTAGTTTTGTTACAGGAAAGGGGTCCCGATTCAGACCCCAAGAGAGGGTTCTTGGATCTCATGCAAGAAAGAATTCAGGGCAAGTTTATTAGGAAAGTAAAGGAATAAAAGAATGGCTGCTCCATAGACAGAGTAACCCTGGAGGGTTGCTGGTTGCCTTTTTTTATGGTTATTTCTTGATGATATGCTAAACAAGGGGTGGGTTATTCATGTCTCCCCTTTTTAGACCATATAGGGTAACTTCTTGATGTTGCCACTGGATTGGTAAACTGTCATGATGCTGGTGGGAGTGTAGCAGTGAGAATGACCAGAAGTCTCTATCGTGGCCATCTTGGTTTTCGTGGGTTTTAGCTGGCTTCTTTATTGCCTGTTTATCAGCAAGGCCTTCATGACCTGTATCTTGTGCCAACCTCCCATCTCATCCTGTGACTTAGAATGCCTTAACCGTCTGGGAATGCAGCCCACGTGTCTTAACCTTGTTTTATGCAGCCCCTAATCAAGATGAAGTTGCTCTGGTTCAAACAATTCTGACAGCTTTGCCTTCATTTTAATCTTTGTATTCTTAAGTATACTTAAAATACTATTTGGTTTATCAGCTTCAAGTGATATCCTTAGCTCATATGGTCTTTTTTTCACCAAGTATCTTAAAAGATATAGGTAGGAAGCTAACATCTGATATCTACTCTACTTTTCATGTACCCTTTTTCTTCCCTTCTCCATTTTCCTTACTATTCTCCATTTGCCATTACTTACTGTTCTCCATCTTCCATTCTCCATTTTCCTTACTATTCTCCATTTT
>NW_016859099.1:0-887 GCF_001698545.2 Rhinopithecus bieti | reverse complement strand
ATTTATATTTCCACCTTGCCATTACATTATATAAAGCACTTTCCTTTTTTCTTTTTTCCCAGTTGCTTCTTTCAACTTCTTTCTTCCAGATGAATTGTCACTTTAGAGTCACTTTGCTGTTGCCATCACAGTAAAGAAATAAACTTTAAACATTATCCAGTGTACTCATTAAAGAGTTACACTTGGCTGGGCATGGTGGCTCAAGCCTGTAATCCCAGCACTTTGGGAGGCCAAGGCGGGCGGATCATGAGGTCAGGGATCGAGACCATCCTGGCTAACACGGTGAAACCCCGTCTCTACTAAAAAAATACAAAAAATTAGCTGGGCGTGGTAGCAGGCGCCTGTAGTCCCAGCTACTCGGGAGGCTGAGGCAGGAGAATGGCGTGAACCCGGGCAGCGGAGCTTGCAGTGAGCCGAGATAGTGCCACTGCACTCTAGCCTGGGCGACCGAGCGAGACTCCGTCTCAAAAAAAAAAAAAAAGTTACACTTAAACATTGTTTGTACTTAGCATTGTTGCTACAGTGTGTGGCCACTTTCTAACACTACCAAGTAAAGATAATTTGAATGTACCAGCCCCATTACAGAAGCTTGCCTTCTGCTTGAAAAAATAAAAACTAACGTTAAATTCTGGCTTCTGTATTTGTCTAGCACTGGTAGCAGTGGTGTGTTTGTTAGTTTATTTATTTATTTATTTATTTGAGGCAGAGTTTCACTCTTGTTGCCCAGGCTTGAGTACAATGGTATGATTTCGGCTCATTGCAGCCTCTGCCTCCCAGGTCCAAGCAATTCTCCTGCCTCAGTCTCCTAAGTAGCTGGGATTACAGACATGTGCCATTATGCTCGGCTAATTTTGTATTTTTAGTAGAGACGGGGTTTCACCATGCTG
>NW_016859098.1:0-2184 GCF_001698545.2 Rhinopithecus bieti | reverse complement strand
TTATAATTTGCTCATAATAGTAAGATATTTTCAATCACAATTGTTGTGATTTTCAGTCTTTCTGGTTATAACAGTATTCCAGATTCATTGAAGAAAAGTGTAGCAATCTAGAAAAGCATAGTGAAGAAAATTAAACACTCGTGATCTCACCACCTAGATTCCCTGCTGTTAACATTTTGGTTTGTTTCTTTTCAGTATCATTTTGACATTTCATTTTTATCAAAATTTTGTATACTTATAGTTTAAAAATCGAGTCATGTTGTAAATTCTATAAAATTAGCAATTACCCATCCAGTGTTTCCCTATCCCCATTACTATTTCCCAAATGTAGTGAAACTCTTTTTTTTTTTTTTTTTTTTTTTTGAGATGGAGTCTTGCTCTTATCGCCCAGACTGGAGTGCAGTGGCAGGATCTTGTCTCACTGAAACCTCTGCCTCCCGGGTTCAAGCAATTCTCCTGCCTCAGCCTCCCAAGTAGCTGGGATTACAGGCAACCACCACCACATGCAGTTAATTTTTGTATTTTTAATGAGAGACAGAGTTTCACCATGTTAGCCAGGCTGGTCTTGAACTCCTGACCTCAGGTGATCCACCCGCCTCGGCCTCCCAAAATTCTGGGATTATAGGCATGAGCTACCATGCCTGGCCGTAGTTAAACTCTTTTAGTTTGCTTCTTTAGCATATTTATCTCCATACCTGTATATGTAAATAAGTAACATATAATACTACCATTTCTTTATAATATGATCACATATATAATCTTAGGCTTTTAAATATGAAAAAGCTGTTTTCTTACATAGCTTGCAGACTTTTCAGCCCAATACTTATTTTCTACTATATCATCATATTTAATTCCATAGTCACTCTTTATGTTATTATCATATAAATTTTAATGATTACTAAACCATCTAGTATATGATGCCTATATTTCCTTTTTCGTACAACTTTCTGGTCTCCATGGATTCAACAATTATCTCTCTTTTTCCTCCTTTGCTTATAGTACTTATCACTACTGTACCAGTATATTCCCTTAAGAGATATGTATATCTCCTCTCCTTATCCTGAAATATTCAAGGGAGTAAATTTTTTGCAACTTGTCATTTCTGGAAAGTGTCCATTTCCTATCTTTTTATCTTATTGTTGTATAGTCTGGGAGGTTTCCTCAAATTTATCTTCCATCGTTCTATTGATTTTGAACTGTCTGCCACTATATTTTAATTTCTTAGGACTCTTTTGAGGATATTCCGTATAGCATGCTATGATCGTTTTGTAATGTTATATGTTTCCTACATCACCTCTCTTTTCTTGATGGTGCTTATTAATATTTCATTCTTTTGGTCTGGATCTTTCCTTTTGTAGATATTCTTCAAATGTATGGTGCTACTTAGCTTTCTTAGATTTTGTAAATATCTAGGGATTTAAATTAATATTTTTTATATTTATTTTAAAGTAATTTTAAGAATAGCTTTTGACACTTACATCAAGCTTTGCATTACTATTTGCAACAAATTTTTTTTTTTTTGAGACGGAGTCTCGCTCTGTCACCCAGGCTGGAGTGCAGTGGCCAGATCTCAGCTCACTGCAAGCTCCGCCTCCCGGGTTCACGCCATTCTCCTGCCTCAGCCTCCCGAGTAGCTGGGACTACAGGCGCCGCCACCTCGCCCGGCTAGTTTTTTTGTATTTTAGTAGAGACGGGGTTTCACCGTGTTAGCCAGGGTGGTCTACGATCTCCTGACCTCGTGATCCGCCCGTCTCGGCCTCCCAAAGTGCTGGGATTACAGGCTTGAGCCACCGCGCCCGGCCTTTGCAACAAATTTTAATTAATATTTTAACTGGTTTCAGTAATCTCACAAAGTAATCTGTATCTATTTTTTTCCATTATCAAGATACTCTGATGGATTCATTTTAGTTGGATTGGCATGTTTTCAACTAAATATGGTACTGGAACAATTTATTTTGCTCCTATATAAGTGACAATATTGTTAAGTTTCTTTTGTACATGAAAAGAAATTCATAATTCTAAATTTTTTATTTTCTAATCTTTGTCTCTCAAAACTCAGTTTATAACATAAATTTATTCTAAAACTTGGTCCTATAGAGGGGTATGAAGTCAGTGTGATTATTTTCTTTGTACACAGCTTTAGTTTCCCGTCTTGAGCTCAAATGAGTATAGTTATTAAGTATT
>NW_016859097.1:8137-9374 GCF_001698545.2 Rhinopithecus bieti | reverse complement strand
TTATAAAAATTTATTTTTATTATCATACTGTTAATGCATTATGTATGTTATGTGTGCATTATGAGATATCCTGCTATACTGAAGTAAAATGTTTTGAAAACATATGTAATTATCATATAAGACTATACTGTCTCTTAATGGCCTTTGGTAGTAGGGTATATAGGTGCAATTACAGAGTACCTATTTTAAGAATCTTGAGTTTAGTGCCATATTAAAGCATACTAAATTCACAGAAACTACGTAAAACTTTAATATGATCATCCATAAAATATTATATATGTAGTCAAAGGCTTGATCATTCTAAAATGTTAGTAAATGTGCACACACCCAAGACTTGCTCTATATAACACTACTGATGATAAGATGGGATGCCTTATGACATGGTTCCCCTTTTGGGTTCAATCCAAGGAAGTTTAATTACCAAACCTCAAGTTGACCTCCCCAGAGAACATAAGTTAGATCCCAGTGAGTATCAGTTTTTTTTTGGTGTGTGTTTTGTTTTCGTTTTGTTTGGGACAAGGTCTGGCTCTGTCACCCAGGCAGGAGTTCAGTGGCAACCAGTGAATATGTCTTTTGCTGCATTGTCTTTAAGCTGTAGACATTTGGAAAATTCATGTCTATCTACTTAATTAGTGGCATTTAAATGAAATTTTAAAACTTCTTTACAACCATTTTGATAGCTCATGATTAGATTTGTTATGATAGCCTGTGCGTGTGTGCATGTGTGTGTGTGTGTGTGTGTGTGTCTGTCGAGCATTTATTAAGAGTATTCTTTGTGGTGCCAGGCAGTGGTCTAGGTGCTAGGTGCTGTGAATGAAATGAACAAAACAGTCTGTTCTTTCATGGACCGTACAGACTACCATTATGCTATCATTAGCTTAAGGTGTATAAGCTGTATTATCCCTCCTATTATATTTACTAAATTATGAAATATTTGAGTTTACAAAATTTTGCCACATCTATTATTGAATAATCCTTAAATTTCCTTTCCCATATCTGCCCCATGCATTATATCAGTAAACATTAGACCCTTTTCAGTCTTTAGAATTATACTAGAAAAGTCCAACTAAAAGTAGTCAGTTATTAAGATACAAAACAAGGCATTTTAGTTTTATGAGAGCAGAAAGTGTGCTTATAAAGTATACATAAAAGGAGCATGAAATAAAACATCTATTTCCACTTCAGAATGATCATAGTTAATTGACCTTAGTAACTATATATTTGTTAAAAGGGATAT
>NW_016859097.1:0-5157 GCF_001698545.2 Rhinopithecus bieti | reverse complement strand
CTTTCTCTACATTAGTGGGAAATATGTAAAAGCCTTTGTCCCATATGGATTCATGTTCCTTCAAAGAAGGGGCAGTGAAGCTCAATAATTTAATTTTCCGTTTAGTTGGGAAGCCTCTTGATTTTACAGACAGGAGGACTATATTTCAGTCATGTTAGCATTGATAGAGTTCTATTTGGGAATGAACAAAGGAATGAAGCTAAAAAAGGGTGGAGAAAACTTGTTGAGAAAATGTTTCTAATGTAAATAGAGAATAGACCAGGAACTAACTGATAGGTGGGAAGTAGGCAGTATAGAGCATACTGATAAAGGCATATGCAGAGTTCTTGAATGAATTATCCCTTTTAATTGTCTTCATTTTAGTGGTAAGATTAATCAGATTAATAATGAACAGGAACAAAAGACATACAAATATTAGCTGTGAATAAAAAGAAAAAACACTAAAGGTAAAATGTAGAAATGTTATTCCATTTGAGGTGGCATTACAAATCTTAATAAAACATTTGTATACATGTTATATTAAAGTAATATTCATTTAGTATTCTTGTAAATGTTACTTTAATTAAAAAATTATAAAATGTCCATTTACATATCCTTGGTAAATGTTCTTACTATTCCTGTTCTGTTTGATTGATTCTAGCTTGCCATAGCACATTTTGAAACATCTTGAGAATAAATTATTTATATTTTGTGTATACATTTTTTAGGTAAAAGCTTATTTTAAGTTATTTTTTAAAATTTTGTGGTTACATAGTAGATGTATGTATTTATGGGGTACATGAGATATTTTGATATAGGCATGCAATGTGAAATAACCACATCATGGAGAGTGGGGTATCCATCCACTCAAGCATTTATTCTTTGAGTTACAAACAATTTAATTACACTCTAAGTTATTTTAAAATGTACAATTAAGTTATATTGACTCTAGTCACCCTATTGTACTATCAAATAGTAGGTCTTACTCATTCCCTCTATTTTTTTTTTACCCATTAACCATCCCCACCTTCCCTCCAGCCCCTCGCTATTCTTCCAAGCCTCTGGTAACCATCCTTCTACTTTCTGTGCCCATTAGCTCATTTTTTTTTTTTTTTTTTTTGATTTTAAGATCCTACAAATAAGTGAGAACATGTGATGTGTGTTTTCCTGTGCCTGGATTATTTCACTTAGCATAATGATCTCCAGTTCCATACACGTTGTTTCCAATGACTGGGTCTCATTCTTTTTTATGGCTGATAGGACTCCATTGTGTGTATGTACCACATTTTCTTTTTTTAATGTTTATTTTAGATTCAGGAATACCTGTGAAGTTTTGTTACATAGGTAGACTCACGTGACTGGGTTTTGTTATGCAGATTATTTCATCACCCAGGAATTAAGCCCAGTAACCAATAATAATCTTTTCTTCTCCTCTCTCTCCTCCCACCCTCCCCACTTAAGTATATCCCAGTGTCTGTTGTTTACTTCTTTGTGTTCATAAGTTCTCATCATTTAGCTCCTGCTTACAAGTGAGAATATGTGGTATTTGGTTTTCTGTTCTTGCATTAGTTTGCTGAAGATAATAGCCTCCAGCCTCCCGCAAAAGACACAATCTCATTCTTTTTTATGGCTGCATAATATTTCATGGTGTATATGTATCACATGTTTTTATCCGTTCTGTCATTGATGGGCATTTATGTTGATTCTATGTCTGCTATTGTGAATAGCGCTGCAATGAACAGACACACACGTTTGTCTTTATAATAAAACAAATTATATTCCTTTGGTTATATACCCACTACTGGGATTGCTGGGTAGAATGGTAGTTCTGCTTTTAGCTCTTTGAGGGATCACCAAACTGTTTTACACAATGGTTGAACTAATTTACACTCTGCCCAGCAGTGTATAAGTGTTCCCTTTTCTCTGCAACCTCACCAGCATGTTATTTATTTTTTTATTTTTGCTTTCTAGTAATAGCCATTCTGACTGGTGTGACATAGTATCTCTTTGTGGTTTTGATTTGGTTTCTCTAATGATCAATGATATTGAGCTTTTTTCATATGCTTGTTGGTCACATGTCTGTCTTCTTTTGAAAAGTGTTTGCTCACTTTTTAATGGGGTGGTTTGTTTTTTTGTTGTAAAATTGTTTAAGTTCCTTGCAGATATTTGATAGTACCTTTATCAAATGCATAGTTTGCAAATATTTTCTCCCCTTCTGTAGGTTGTCTGTTCACTCTGTTGATAGTTTCTTTTGCTGTACAGAAGCTCTTAAATTTAATTAGATTCCATTTGTCAATTTTTGCTTTTGTCACGATTGCCTTTGGTGTCTTTGTCATGAAGTCTTTGCCCGTTCTTCTGTCCAGGATGGTATTGACTAGGTTGCCTTCCAGGATTTTAATAGTTTTGAGTTTTACATTTAAGTCTTTAATCCATCTTGAGTTGAGTTTAGTATATGGTGTAAGGAAGGCGTCCAGCTTCAATCTTCTGCATATGTCTAGACAGTTATCCCAGCACCATTTATTGAATAGGGAGTCTTTTCCTCATTGTTTGTCTTTGTCAGGTTTGTCGAAGATCAGGTGGTTGTAGGTGTGCAGCCTTGTTTCTGGGTTATGTATTCTGTTCCATTGGTCTGTGTGTCTGTTTTTTTATCAGTACCATGCTTTTTTGGTTACTGTAGTCCTGTAATATAGTATGAAGTTGGGTAACATGATGCCTCCAGCTTTGTTCTTTTTGCTTAGGAATGCCTTGGCTATTCGGGCTCTTTTTTGGTTCTATATGAATTTTAAAATAGTTTTTTTTTTTTTCTAGTTTTGTGAAGAATGTCATTGGTAGTTTGATAGGAATAGCATCGGATCTGTAAATTGCTTTGGACAGTGTGACCATTTTAATGATACTGATTCTTTTACCCACAAGCATGGAATGTTTTCCATTAGTATTGTCTCTGATTTTATTTTTTTTTTAATCAGTGTTTTGTAATTCTCATTGTAGAGATCTTTCACCTCCCTGGTTCACTGTATTCAGAGATATTTTATTCTTTTTGGGGCAATTGTATACCATATTTTCTTTATCCATTCATCTGTTGATGGAACTTACATTGCTTCCAAATCTTAGCTATCGTAAACAGTGCTGCAATGAACAATGGAGTGCAGGTATCTCTTTGATATACTGATTTCATTTCTTTTGTGTATATACTCTGCAGTGGTATTGCTGGATCAAATGGTAGCTCAAATTTTAGTTTTTTGATGTTCTCCATAGTTGTTGTACATAACTTACATTTCCACCAACAATGTATGAAGCTTCCCTTTTCTCTACATCCTCACCAGTATTTATTATTGCCTGTCCTTTGGATATAAGCAATTTAAATTGGAGTGAGAGGGTATCTCATTGTAGTTTTGATTTGCATTTCTCTGATGACAAATGATGTTGGGCACCTGTTCTTATACCTGTTTGCCATTTGTATGTCTTCTTTTGAGAAATGTCTTCTCAAATCTTTCACTCTTTTTTTTATTGGATTATTAGGTTTTTTTCATATATAGTTGTTTGAGCTCCTTATATATTCTGGTTATTAATCCCTTGTCACATGGGTAGTTTGCAAATATTTTCTTCTATTTTGTGGGTTGTCTCTTCACTTTATTAAATGTATCCTTTGCTGTTCAGAAGCTTTTTAACTGGATGTGATCCCATTTGTTAATTTTTGCTTTGGTTGCCTATACTTGTGGGGTGTTGCTCAAGAAATCTTTGCCCAGACCAATACCCTGGAGATCTTCCCCAAAGTTTTCTTGTAGCAGTTTCACAGTTTGAGGTGTTAGGTTTAAGTCTTTAATCCATTTTGATTTGATTTTTGCATATGGTGAGACATAGGGATCTAGCTTCATTCCTCTGTGTATACATTTCCACTTTTCCCTGCACTCTTTATTGAAGAGATTTTCTTTTTCCTAGGGTATATTTTGGGCACTTTTGTTGAAAATGAGTTCACTGTAGGTTTGTGGATTTACTTCTGGGTTCTCTATTCTGTTCCATCGGTGTATATATCTGTTTTTATGCCAGTAACATGCTGTTTTGGTTCCTTATAGCTCTGTAGTATAATTTGAAGTAAGGTAATAAGACTCTTCTAGTTTTGCTTTTCTGGTTAGGGTAGTTTTAGTTATTCTGGGTCTTTTGTGGTTCCATGTAAGTTTTAGAATTTTTTCTTTTTCAGATTGTTCACTGCTGGCATATAGAAATGCTACTGATATTTGTACGTTGATTTTGTATTCTGTAATTTTACTTAATTTGTTTATCAGTACTAACAACTTTCTTGTGGAGTCTTTATGTTTTCCAAATATAAGATCATATCATCTGCAAACAACCATAGTTTGACTTCTTCCTTTTTAATTTGGCTGCCCTTTATATTTTTTTCTTGTCTGATTGCTCTAGCTAGTCCTTCCAGTACTATGTTGAATAACAATGATGACAGTGGGCATCCTTGTCGTGCTCCAAATCTTAAAGGAAAGGCTTTCAGTTTTTCCTCATTTCGTATGATACTAGCTGTGGGTCTGTCATATATGGCTCTTATTATGTTGAGCTATATTCCTTCTATCCCCAGTTTTTTGAGGCTTTTTGACATGAAGGATGTTGGACTTCACCAAATGCTTTTCTAGCATCATTTGAAATGATTACATAGTTTTTATTCTTTATTCTGTTGATATGATGTGTCAAAGCAATTGATTTGTATATGCTGAACCAGCCTTGCATCCCAGCGATAAATCCCACTTGGTCATGTTGAATGATCTTTCCAATGTATTCCTGAATTTGGCTTGCTAATATTTTGCTGAGGATTTTTACATCAAATTCATAGGAGGTATTGGACTGTAGTTTTCATTTTTTGATGTGTTTTTGTCTGGTTTGGGTGTCAGGTTAATACTGGCCTCATAGATTCAGTGTGGAAGTATTCCCTCCTCCTCTATTTTTTTGGAATAGTTTGAGTAGTATTGGGTTTCATTCTTTTTAAAATGTTTGGTAGAATTTATCAGTAAAGCCTTCAGGTCCCAGGCTTTTCTTTTTTTTAAATTTATTTTATTTTTATTATTATACTTTAAGTCCTAGGGTACATGTGCAAAACGTGCAGGTTTGTTACATATGTAGACCTGTGCCATGTTTGTGTGCTGCACCCATCAACTCATCAGCACCCATCAACTC
>NW_016859096.1:0-1578 GCF_001698545.2 Rhinopithecus bieti | reverse complement strand
GCGCCCGCCACCTCGCCCGGCTTGTTTTTTTGTATTTTTTTTTTTTTTTTTTAGTAGAGACGGGGTTTCACCGTGTTAGCCAGGATGGTCTCGATCTCCTGACCTCGTGATCCGCCCGTCTCGGCCTCCCAAAGTGCTGGGATTACAGGCTTGAGCCACCTCGCCCGGCCTATTATGGCTTTTTTAAAAGAGATGGTAGAAGTCCTACCAGAGTCTACAAGAAAGAAAAAAGACATAAGATAGGTCGGGCAAAAACAACACCTTAGTTATGATGTCACCTTAATGATGTGACTGCCTACATGGAAAACCCAAAAGGAACCTTTAGACATATTATTGAAAATACCGTTTCAATGAAATTCCAATCAAATGCATACCATGACTTTTTAAAGGATCCTGACATACTGATTCTCAAATTTATATGAAAGACCAAAAGGGCAAGAATAACTTACAAATGAATGAGGTGGAGCCTACTTGTCCTATATAAATCCGGAATTTCTATAAAGCTCAAGTAACATAATGTGAAACTGAGATGGTGACAGACAAATAGACTACTCAGAACCCAGAAACAGATTTTCTATGGCAGATTTGTGGGAAAAGAGGAACTCCCATTTATGGCGCTGGAATGATGGGTTAACTATGAGGAAAAAATGAAATTGAATTTCTATCTTACACCATACACACACAAAAATTTCAAGATGATTTAAAGACTTAAGTGTTTCACACCGTATACAAAAATTAACTCAAAATGGATCAAAGACCTAAATGTAAGACCTGAAAGTGTGTATAAAACTCTTAGAATAAAACTTAGATGTATTTTGTCATGACTTGGGATTAGCCCATTTTTTTCCTGTGTTATGATACCAAAAGCCCAAGCAGCTAAAGAAAAAATTAGATAAATTGAACTTCAATTTAATTAAAATTTAAAACTTTTGTGCTTCAGAGACTATTTTATTTTATTTTTGTTTATACTAAATTTATTAGCAAGAGGATACTATGAAGAAAGTGGGAGGACAAACCACAGAATGGGAGAAAATATTTTAAAATCATATATGTGGGCCAGGTGTGGTAGCTCATCCCTGTATTCCTGGCATTTTGGGAGGCCAGGGCAGGAGAATCCCTTTGGGCCAGGAGTTTGAGATTAGCCTGAGCACCATAGAGAAACCCCTGTTTCTACAAAAGATTTTAAACAATAAAAAAAAAGATAGATAGATAGATAGATAAATCTTTTATTTGGTAAGAGTCTAGGATCCAGAATATACAAAGAACTCTTAAAAGTTAACCAAAAGCCTGGGTACACGGGTCATTTGGGCCCAGAAGTTCAAGACTAGCCTGGGCAACATAGTAAGACCCTGCCTCTACAAAAAATAATAAATTAGCCAGGCATGTTAGCATGTGCCTATCGTCCCAGCTACTTGGGAGGCTGAGGCAGAAGGACTGCTTGAGCATGAGCCCACAAGCTGGAAGCTGCAGTGAGCTATGATTGCAACATTGAACTCCAGCCTGGACGATAGAGCAAGACCACCCTGTCTCAAAAAAAAAAAAAAAAAAAAAAAAAAAAAAAAAAAAAAAAAAAAAAAA
>NW_016859095.1:0-888 GCF_001698545.2 Rhinopithecus bieti | reverse complement strand
AAAAAAAAAAATTAGCTGGGCGTGGTGACGGGCATCTGTAATCCCAGCTTCTCAGGAGGCTGAGGCAGGAGAATCGTTTGAGCCCAGGGAGCGGAGATTGCAGTGAGCTGAGATTGCACCACTGTACTCCAGGCTGGGTGACACAGTGCGACTCTGTCTCAAAAAAAAAAAAAAAATCTAATTCAATATCCACAGTTTTCTAAGGTAAGGGATTAGAAATTAAGCAGTGTGTCCCAGCAGGACACATTAGTTTACAACAAAACCTTGAGTAGAAGTCAGGACTTATCAGTGCCAGTGCATTCTAAACCTAATACAAGATGGGAGGCACTCCTTGTTTTCCAAGTCATCTGCTGCTGAAACAGAGAAGCTGCAAAAATGCAGTACTATACACAATTCCCACAACCTGGCTTTCCTGTATGTTAACATTTTACATAGCCAAGTTTCAATGATCCAAGCCAAAAAATTAACATTGGTACAATGCTATATTCTTTTACAAATGAAGGAACCAAGGCCTAGAGGGGTTAAGGGACTTGCCCAAGGGAACTCATCCAACAAGTGGCTAAATCTCCATAACCTTTAAGGGCACAGGTACCCAGTTCCCTTTTGTTTCATCTGAAGACCAGTTTACATTGAAACATGTTTCTGGAATGAAGCCTGGATACAAGCTTTATGTTGTCCAGCTGACTCCACAGATGCAAGACTAGAGATGAGGCTGCTAGAACTGCCTTGCCTGCTCCTCTGGAAATAGGAGTAGCTTAAGCCCACTGTATGGGAGTGTGACAGCCCTCTCTAAGAAAGACCTTTGCGCCTGGTTCAAAGCCCTGCTGCTGTTGCTGTTCCTCTCCTCCCCTCCCCTCCCCTCTCCCCTCCTCTCCTCTCTACCCCCCG
>NW_016859094.1:0-975 GCF_001698545.2 Rhinopithecus bieti | reverse complement strand
TTGCTATTATTATTAGGGCTTGTTTGGAAAATTAAGTCTCCTCTCTCAAAGAATAAAGGTTTTCACCTTTAAAAAAAAATCCTTGAGTTATCACTTTGGTTAAATAAATGACTTATTTTACAAAGACCTGTGGTCCTGTTTTGTGATATCAAGTGTTTAAAACCTTTGATATTTGACAAAATTTCCAACATCAACTTATAAATTATGTCTTTTTCTGACCTAATTAGTCCTTTAACATATTGGGTTCTCTAACGTCCAAAAAATAACATAGTTTGGCTTATTTGGTACAAAAATTATACAGGAAGCATTGTCAAATATGAATGGTGTTGGGTTTTCTTTGGGCTTTATTTGTATAAATATGTTATTAGTATCTGTCCCAAAATTATGGGAAACTCTTATAATTCTGATATAACTTAGAATACATTATCAGTAATTATAATAATTGGTATGTTAAAATTATTGAGTGCCACAGAGGTAAAAAATTTCCTCATCAATTGTGTCTTTGACTATGGCTGCCCTAAAACTTTTGTCATCTGTGGACAATTGTTGTCTTGTTTTGGTCCTCTTTAGGAGATGGTTTTATAATCAAATATAAAACTCTAACAGGTGCTCTTGAAGGCAAGTTTCTGATAACTTTGGAGACTGTAACATCAGAATAGAGGAAAAACTTCCAGGACTCGTGGAGTGCTAAAATGTTCATTAATATCAAGCAGAACAGGAGTTAACTGCATGGACTGAACTAATCTTCTTGACTTCTTGCTTAAAATATTTGCTGACCCTTTGTTTTGTTTTTCAGTGTCTTTAAACTTTTCTTTTTAGCTATTGACATCTTTTAACAATTCAGTATACTCCTATGAACAAAATTTGGAGCATATTTCTTTCTCTCTACCTGATTTCTCCAGAATTTGGAAATGATTTGTGAGTATTTTTAACTTATGGCAATACAGTTATTTGCATAAGTGTAGTAAGAATCTG
>NW_016859093.1:0-573 GCF_001698545.2 Rhinopithecus bieti | reverse complement strand
TATTAATTTTCTTACCTAAAAAAAAAATTTTGTTAATGTTTGACTGAAAAGACAATCCAAAAAATGGGGGGAAAATTTTTGAATCATGTATCTAATATGGAACTTGTATCTAGAATATATAAAGCACTTTTACTACTCAATAATAAAAGACAAATGATGCAATTTAAAATCGACAAATGATTTGAATAGACATTTCTCCAAGGAAATTATACTAATAGTAAACAAGCTCATAAAAAGATGCTTAACATCACTAGTCATTAGGGAAATGCAAATCAAAATTATAAAAACATACTACTTCACACCCACTAAGATGGCTATAATTTAAAAGTAGATAATAACAAGTATTACTGAAACTATGGATAAATCGGAGCCCTCATTCAATGCTGGTGGGAATAGAAGATGGTGCAGCCACTTTTGAATAGTTTCACAGCTCCTTAAAATATTAATCATAGAGTTATGATATGACTCCGCAATTACACTTTTAGGCATATACCCAAGAGAAATGAAAACACAAGTCACACAAAACATTATGGATGGATGCTCATAGCCGCATAACTTCTTTTTTTTTTTTTT
>NW_016859092.1:0-886 GCF_001698545.2 Rhinopithecus bieti | reverse complement strand
CTCCTGCCTCAGCCTCCCAAGTAGCTAGGATTACAAGCTCCAACCACCACACCTGGCCTGGCTAATTTTTTTGTATTTTTAGTAGAGATGGGGTTTCACTATGTTGGCCAGGCTGGTCTTGAACTCCTGACCTTGTGATCCACCAGCCTTGACCTCCCAAAGTGCTGGGATTACGGGCACGAGCCACCGTCATCATTTTTTATTGTGTCTATTTGATTATTCTCTCTTTTCTTCTTTATTACTCTAAGTAGCAGTCCTTTTGTTAATTTTTTTTCCCCAAAAAAACAGCTTCTTAATTCATTGATTTTTTTGGAGGGCTTTTCGTGTCTCTATCTCCTTTAGTTCTGGCCCGATCTTAGCTCTTTATTTTCTTCGACTAGCTTTTGGGTTCCTTTGCTGTTGCTTCTCTAGCTCTTTTAATTGTGATGTTAGAGTTACAATTTGAGATTTTTCTAGCTTTCTGATATGGGTATTTAGTGCT
The DNA here is from genome assembly GCF_001698545.2 of Rhinopithecus bieti. Lineage (NCBI taxonomy): Eukaryota > Metazoa > Chordata > Mammalia > Primates > Cercopithecidae > Rhinopithecus > Rhinopithecus bieti. Next base: position 405 of record NW_016859092.1, on the reverse strand, counting down.
ATAAATTTTTCTCTTAACACTGCTTCATCTGTGTCCCAGAGATTCTGGTACATTATCTGTTTCTTCTGATTGGTTTCAAAGAACTTGTTGATTTCTGCCTTAATTTTGTTATTTAACTTGGAGTCATTCAGAAGAAGGTTGTTCAATTTCCATGTAATTGTGTGATTTTGAGTGAGTTTCTTAATTCTGAGTTCTAATTTGATTGCATTTTGGTCTGAGAGACTGTTATTTCAGTTCTTTTGCATTTTCTGAGGAGTGCTTTACTTCAAATTATGTGGTCAATTTTAGGATAAGTGCTATGTGACAGTGAGAAGAACGTATATTCTGTTGATTTGGGCTGAAGAGTTCTGTAGAAGACTATTAGGTCCACTTGATTCAGAGTTGAGTTCAAGTCCTGAATATTCT
>NW_016859091.1:0-975 GCF_001698545.2 Rhinopithecus bieti | reverse complement strand
CATCAGATACTTCGCATCACCAGAGACAACACCGCCGGCGTGGATCATCTTGTCATTGGCACCAATAAAAGCCCACTTGGCTCGATACTCGCTCATTTCGTTTCTCCAATAAAAAAGGGGAACCCCGAAGGATTCCCCTGATTTTACGGCAAGTTAGAGATTGCGATTAATAAGGTTTACCACCGCCACCGCCAGTTGCAGGACGCAGTTGATGTTTGATGAAGCCATCAGGCAGGATCACGCCCAGGCCGACGCGCTTCTCGACCAACAGCACAAACTGGTTCTTCACGAAGTCGTCATTGATCCAGCCAATGCGAACCGTGATGCCGGTGCGGTCGTACAGCAAAGCGCCTTGAGCGAACGGGCCAACCAGGATTTCACCGGTATCTTCGTCCATCGAATCCGACACGGCAACAGGACGGCCCCACAGAACTGGACTGACCAAGCCTTGCAGGTTCGCAAACATGTAGCGGTTCTCGTTGTCCTTCAACAGCTCGATGTCCATCCAATCCAGATCGGACATGACAACCGCGTCAGGAGTGCGACGAGTGTTGCGACGGGACTGATACAGCATACGGCGAACAACGTCGATAGGCGTATCGGTAGGCTTGCCATTCGCCAGGGCTGGATCGTAGGCGGTTGCCTGGGTGATGATGCCGTTCATGTTCTGACCAGTACCGTCGCCACGCAGGATCTGATCCTCTTCCTTTTGCATCACATCGTAACGCAGCAGGCCATCCAAGTACGCCATCAACTGAGGCAGATCGTTTGCCGCTTCTTCCGTGATCGGAATCCACACAGCGATCTTTTTCACGGTGTCCTGCTTGCGCGTGAATGCTGCCGAAGTTTCAGGCTTGCGGCCACCCTCGGCGACCATGCCAGCGTTCAGCGACAAAGGCAGTGTTTCTTGGAAGTAAACGCTCTCTGTTTTTTCCCCCGGGATCGAGCGCATCAAGGAGCTATTGACATGCTCTT
>NW_016859090.1:0-888 GCF_001698545.2 Rhinopithecus bieti | reverse complement strand
TTTTTTGAGATGCAGTCTTACTCTGTCGTCCAGGCTGGATGGAGTCCAATGGCACAAAATTGGCTCACAGTAACCTCCACCTCCCGGGTTCAAGCAATTCTAAAGTCTCAGCCTCCAGAGTAGCTGGGACTAAAGGCGCGTGCCACCACATCACGCTAATTTTTGTATTTTTAGTAGAGAAAGAGTTTCACCATGTTGATTAGGTTAGTCTCAACTCCCAAACTCGTGACCTGCCCGCCTAGGCCTCCAAAAGTGCTGGGATTACAGGCATGAGCCACCGCGCCCAGCCACAAAAAATAAATTTTAAGCAGCATCTTTGAGAGAAACTAAAAAAAGTCAAGTAAATTCAGTAGGAAATACCAGCATAAACGGTTTACATTAAAATTGTAAAAACTAATGTGATACATTTGATTGAGTTAGAAAAAAAAGGATTATATTCTAAATACTTGATAGTTGGGGCAAAATTACATCAAAATCTACCACAAAGATTACATGGTGATATTCCCTACATGTCCTCACTCTCTTTGCCTTCCTTCAGGTTATATCTCCACTCTCCTTTTTGGAAAAAACAGCTGCTTCTAAAATCTATCAGAGATCTACTAATTTACCAGTCAACACCATGGGTACCCTAACACTTTTAAGGACGCTCTATTTACTCAAAATGACAACTAAGAACAGATATTTGCTGACATACAGGTTTCTCACAAGGAAAAATAAACAAAATAAGACAGGTTTGCTTAAGGGCAGAGAACTTTGCAATCTGTAAATGCCTGCAGACTGCTTCTTCTGAGCAGGCATTAACCCTTCATAATATACTTAACCACCCCCACCCCCACCCCCCACAAAGTGTCTTATTAGCAAAGGAAATCTTAACAGTAAGACATCATT
>NW_016859089.1:0-975 GCF_001698545.2 Rhinopithecus bieti | reverse complement strand
CAAATATATGCCTTTATGCAGCTTTTTAGACTACTTAGAAGAAACCACTAACCTGTTTCCTGGTCAATATGCAAATAACACCTCTCCACCTGATTATTGTAGACAGCTCTAGAGTCCCTGGTTGGAGACTTTTCACACATTAGGGGCAATCTCTTAACCCATTGGCGTTTGAATATGATAGCAAGAGGGATTTATTCCTTGAAAATACTTAAAAGATTTGCTGCCAGATTACTATTCAGCAATAGTAGCAAAGCAATCTGGATATAAAGCTTGGGGTAAAACTGCCAACTAGGAATTGGGATCAGTCTTTGGTGAATACGTTCAAATGCATGGCTTTAGCAAGTGCTTTTAATTCCACTTTGTAAAGTTTAATTGTAGTGCCTTTTTGCAGGTGTCATTTAGATTACATAGCTTGTTAGAAAAACTTTCCTCTGGTTTGGAAAATGGCAGCTCTTTACACACAGACAAAGCAATTTCACATTCAGGCTGGAAAACAGGCTTTTTGTGGTCCTGGCTCTTAGTTTATTTATCCTTCTACTGTTAATGCTGAGATTTTGCAGGGGAGGGTGAGTTTAGAAAAAAACAGTGGAACATGGCAATATGGTGGAGAGTTGGTGAAATAAATAGAAGCGGGGATTTTGACTGAGTAAAGATAATACAACAGAAGTAATCTCTAAGCCAGCAACTCCGTAATAATCATAAAAGGGGCTCCCAAAGAGCTTTTATCTATTGAGAGCTGACTGTGCAGCATACATCGCATTTAGAGGTTTTCATTCATTTTCTCATTTAGTCCTCACAATCAACATATGAGGGTGGTGTTGGGGCTCAGAAAACAATACCTCAAAATGAAGGACTCAGAAGAAAGTTTGTCTCTGATCTTTTCTTGCCCTCCTGTCTCTCAGTCCCATTCTCCCCACCCTCCCCCGAGGCTAGCCATGAAACTGGAATCCTTCTTCCCCAAAGGAGGTCATAGAA
>NW_016859088.1:0-1815 GCF_001698545.2 Rhinopithecus bieti | reverse complement strand
CAGGATGGTCTTGATCTCCTGACCTCGTGATCTGCCCGTCTCGGCCTCCCATAATCCAGGGCACTGAATTACCTTCTTCTGTAATTTTTATACAGTACAGACCTCAATAATTTATGAAGAGTAATCAGATTCATTATAGAGGACATCTTAGCCCGTAGTTAAAATGCTTTTGATTTTATGTAGAAAATAAGTAAGATGGTTTGTTTGGGAGCCAGGTGGGTACCAATGTCCCAAAACTTTAGACTTATTTCAGGATTATTTCACTTACGTAGTACTGCATAACAAAATACCTCAAAACTATGTTGCTTAAAAGAAGCAATCATTTATCATCCCTCCTGATTTCTGTAGGTCAGGGATTTGAGAGTTGCTCAGCTGGGCAGTTCTGGCTAAGGGACTGCTTGAGACTGCAGTCAGATGCTGGCTGGTGGCAGGAGGCCTCAGTTCCTCACCATGTAAACTTCTCCATAAGACTCACTGAGGTTTTTTTTCTGTTTGTTTGTTTTTGTTTTCTTGTTTTTTTTTTTTTTTTTTTTCAGACGAAGGTTCGCTCTTGTTGCCCAGGTTGGAGCACAATGGTGCGATCTTTGCTCACTGCAACCTCTTGAACCCAGGTTCAAGCGATTCTCCTGCCTCAGCCTCCCAAGTAGCTGGGATTACAGGCACCCACCACCACGCCTGGCTAATTTTGTATATTTGGTGGAGACAGGGTTTCACCATGTTGACCAGGCTGGTCTTGAACTTCTGACCTCAGGTGATCTACCCACCTTGGCCTCCCAAAGTGCTGGGATTACAGGTGTAGGCCACTGCGCCCAGCCCCGAGTGTCTTAATATATGGTGGCTCATTTCCTCCAGAGCAAGTGATCCAATATAGTGAAAGGTGGAAGTCACAATGTCCTCCATGGCATAGCCTCAGAAGTACACAGCATCATGTCTGCAATATCCTGTTGGTTATAAAAGTCGGACCTTTCAATGCAGGGGAGAGTTCACAAAATACTGAATATGAGTAGAAGAGAATCACTGGGAGCCATCCTGGAGGATGACTACCTTCGAGACTTGTTTTGGTTTAGGTTTGCTTTTCTCCCTGCAGAGTTTTATCTAGTCTCCATTATTTGGAAGCTAACAGAATACCTGATCCACAAGCATGGACAATTTAGTATCTGACCATAGTGAAGGCAGTGTTGGAGTGGGATTGTGACAATGGGATCCACTTTTGTATTACATGCTACACCATCCTGAGGCAGCTGGTATCTTGGAAAGGTAGAAGCATCTTCTAACATTGCAGCTGATGCTCCTGCTCAGAGGAAATACTCTAATGGTGGGGCGCCATCCTTGAGTCTGCGGGGTATGTATTAGATAATAGACCTTTATATGATACTATGTCTTCAGTAGAAAACAAACAGGTCTTGGAACCAAGGAGTGGAAGCAGGAGTAGCCCCTCTGGTGGATTTTGTGCTTTCTATCCCTGTAAGTCTGATCTCTGCAGGGTTGAATGCCTGGGTCCCCAAAGAGAGATAGTACTCTTGCCATGGGGACGCAGCAACGTTTCCACTGAACTACAAATTACAGTTATGGCCAGATTCCAGCAGGCAAGAAGAAAGCTGTCATACTGACAGGGGTAATTGACCATTAGGCTGGGTCCTCTTAGAAGCAGACCCCAACATGGGATTAAAAGTGTGAATTTTACTGGAGCAAAGACCTGTGAAAGAAAATGAGTGGTAGACTTGTTAGGCTGGGAGAATGGCCAGACTGTGTTGTAAGTCTGATGCTGAGAGAGGTGGAGAGGGAAGCGGGGTTGGGTGGAAGGGCTCTAGACTG
>NW_016859087.1:0-975 GCF_001698545.2 Rhinopithecus bieti | reverse complement strand
CTCTTCTCTTCTCTTTTCTTTTGAGACAGGGTCTCGCTCTGTCACCCAGGCTGGAGTGCAGTGGCACGATCTTGGCTCACTACAGCCTCTGCCTCCCGGGTTCAAGCGATTCTTGCACCTCAGCCTCCCGAGGAGCTGGGACGACAAGTGTGCACGACCGCACATGGCTGATTTTTGTGGGACCAGACCTTATTGTTTTAGTTTTGCCACCATTGTGTGAGTCCCTAAGTAATATAATGTGGTCTTGCCGGTTTCTGAACTTTATAGAAATAGGATCATATTGCTGTAGTCTGTGTTTTACTGCTTTGTCCAGTAGGGCGTTGTCAGGATTCCTCTGGTGGCTGTGTTAGTACCCGTCTGCTCACTTCCATTGCTGTGTCCTGCCCCATGGCTTGGAAGCCAGTGCCCCATTAGCCCCTATCCTAGTGTGGTGTGTGCTCAGGCTCTTGGCAGTTTGCTGTCATAAACAGGCTGCCCTGCGCATGTCAGGGCTCCTCTGGGGCAGGAACATTACCTGAGATGGACTTGTTGGGTCTTACGTGTATGTATCCTCTGCCTTTTAGATGAAGGTGAGGTGTTTTCCAGTGTCCCCATGCCAGCTTCTCCAGCAGCCTCCAAGCATTCCACCTGTTCCAGCGTCCTTACTCTCATGAGGTTTTGCACCGGACTCCTGCGCCTATTCCCGTCAGGCCGTCATCCTGTGTCTCTCTGGCCAGCGGGGAAGCCCAGTGGCATTGCATGGGTGTTCGCAGTTGGGATTTTTGTTCACATCTTTTATCTTTCTGTTGATGAGTCTTTTTCTCATCAACTTGTTGGAATTCCCTGCACCATTTGCTGTGTCCACCACAGTGGCTGTCCTTCCAGCTCTCTTCATACTGTTTTGATTAACAGAAATTCTGAACTTCACTGAACTTCAGAGTGGTCCTCTCCCCTCCCCTCCTCCTCCCCTCCCTTCCTCCTCCCCTCCTCCTCCCC
>NW_016859086.1:0-574 GCF_001698545.2 Rhinopithecus bieti | reverse complement strand
GGAAAGAGAGTGGGAAGGGAAAGGCAGATTCCAGTTAGTGGAAGTTAGTGGCATTATGGTGCAGTTTTCTCCAGGCAGGAGGCCCAAGATGAAGGGCAGGGTCCAGCTACACAATGGAGAGGCGGGTGCAATGGGCTACCTTCAAGAAAACAGATTTTCTGTTATTTACATTCAAATTATTTATATACCCACCCACTCATAAACACGCTTTTTTATTCTTTCAAATGAATTAGCCTATTTCTCTCTATTTATGAATAGCATTTGGTTGATTTGGCTCATTATTTAACTAAACTAAGTTCAGTCAACTTTCAAAAATAGCAAAACAGGCCAAAGTGGGAGGATCACTTGAGGCTAGGAGTTTGAGACCAGCCTAGGTAATATAGTGAGACCCCTGTTTCTACAAAAACAAAACAACAACAACAACAAAAAGTATCCTTGTGTGGTGGCATGCATCTGTAATCCCAGCTACTCTTAAGAGGCTGAGGACAGAGGATGGCTTGAGCCCAAGTGTTCAAGGCTGCAGTGAGCTATGCTCTCGCCACTGCATTCCAGACTGGGTGACAGAGAGAGACCC
>NW_016859085.1:0-231 GCF_001698545.2 Rhinopithecus bieti | reverse complement strand
AAGTTCACCCGGCACATTAAAAGTAAAAAGGAGGCCGGGCGCGGTGGCTCAAGCCTGTAATCCCAGCACTTTGGGAGGCCGAGACAGGCGGATCACGAGGTCAGGAGATCGAGACCATCCTGGCTAACACGGTGAAACCCCGTCTCTACTAAAAAATACAAAAAACTAGCCGGGCGAGGTGGCGGGCACCTGTAGTCCCAGCTGCTTGGGAGGCTGAGGCAGGAGAATGGC
>NW_016859084.1:0-575 GCF_001698545.2 Rhinopithecus bieti | reverse complement strand
CATTGCGATTGAAAATAACCCTTCTCAGATTCCCAAAAACAGTGCTACAAAACTGATCCATGAAAAGAATCATGAAACAGTCTGAGGTGAATTAACATATTACAAAGCAATTTCTCAGAAAGCTTCTTTCTAGTTTCTATGTGAGGATATTTCCTTTGTCACCGTAAGCTTCATCGTGCTCCAACGTTTCAGACTGCAGATTCCAAGAAAACAATGTTAGTAAACAACTCAATGAAAACAACTGTGTGACCCTGTGAGATGAATTCACGCAACACTAAGCAGTTTCTGACAAAGCTTCTTTTTAGTTTTAGTCTGAGGATATTTCCTTTGTCACCATAGGCATCAATGCCATCCAAAACATCCCTTCTCAGATTCCCCAAATCAGTGCTACCAAACTCTGCCATGAAAATAAAGGTGAAACTGTGTGAGATGAATTCACACATCACTATGCAGTTTCACAGAAAGCTTCTTTTCTTTTTTTTCTTTTTTTGTCTGAGGATATTTCCTTTGGCACCAAAGGCTTCAATGCACTCTGAAATATCCTGTTGCAGATTCCTCGAAAATATTGTTAACAA
>NW_016859083.1:0-573 GCF_001698545.2 Rhinopithecus bieti | reverse complement strand
GGATGGTGTAGAGGATGCCCTCGTAGCGGATCTTCCCTACGGATCTCCTTGGAGATGAGGCTGATCTTGCTGCCGATGTAAGGGGTGCCCCGCTCATGGCGCCGCTGCCGCCCCTCCAGGCTGCTTGCAGAGAGGCAGATCCCACGCCGTTGTCGCCCGCTCCACACACCTGCTAGCTCCGTCAACACCTACAGCAGCCGCTTCAGACCCAACATGGCGGCAGTGCCGGGTCCGCTACCCTCCCCCAGCCTCCCGCCCTCAAGGCAGCGGCAGCTGCAGCGGCGGCGCGGGGCATGCTGATATATTCCTATATTAATCAAGACAGTGTTGTATTGGTGGAGGGATAGACACATAGATGAGTGTAACATAATTGAGAACTGAGAGACATATACAATTATGCCCAACTGAATTTTGACAAACGTGGAATAGCAGTTCAGTAGAGAGAAAGCCTTTTTAACAATGGTGCTTGACCAATTATCCATCTATAGGCAAAAAATGAACCTGAGTCTCGTATCTAATACAAAATTTACTCAAAATGAATTAGAGACTTAAATGTAAAACTTAAAACTATAA
>NW_016859082.1:0-573 GCF_001698545.2 Rhinopithecus bieti | reverse complement strand
TCCCGCCTCAGCCTCTGGAGTAGCTGGGATTACAGATGTGCACCACCACGCCTGGCTAATTTTGTATTTTTAGTAGAGACGGTGTTTGGTGTTTCACCGTGTTGGCTAGGCTGGTCTCAAATTCCTGACCTCAGGTGATCCACCGGCCTCAGCCTCCCAAAGTGCTGGGATTTCAAGTGTTAGCCACCATGCTTTTAAAATTACCATTTGGATAATGCTTCTGGTGATTTTCTTTTATTCTTGAGAATTAGTTTTACTCTTGTTGCCCAGGCTGGAGTACAATGGCGCAATCTCGGCTTACTGCAACCTCTGCCTCCCGGGTTCGAATGATTCTCCTGCCTCAGCCTCCCAAGTAGCTGGGATTATAGGCATGCACCACGACACTTGGGTAATTGTTTTTATTTAATAGAGACAGGGTTTCACCATGTTAGGCTGATCTCAAACTCCTGACATCAGGTGAGCCACCAACCTTGGCCTCCCAAAGTGCTGGATTACATGCATGTGCTACCGTGCCCAGCCAGCTTCTGGTTTGTATAAACCATTTTTTGTAGTTCACTAAACAGTAGGTTTTTG
>NW_016859081.1:0-444 GCF_001698545.2 Rhinopithecus bieti | reverse complement strand
CTAATGTTGCATTTTTTAACTATTTTAGTAATTGTTGCCACTCTTCATTATTTTCATTTGTTACTGAAATAGCTATTCATTTATTTCTGTTTGTTATTTTGAAAAGCTCTATTATACTTTCTTATTTTATTCATGGTTATTTTTCTTTTATGACTCATAGAAGACACAGATTTCTCTTTTTATTATTATTATTATACTTTAAGTTCTACGGTCCATGTGCATAACGTGCAGGTTTGTTACATATGTATACTTGTGCCATGTTGGTGTGCTGCACCCATCAACTCGTCAGCACCCATCAACTCGTCATTTACATCAGGTATAACTCCCAATGCAATCCCTCCCCGTTCCCCCTCCCCATGATAGGCCCCAGTGTGTGATGTACCCCTTCCCTAGTCCAAGTGACCTCACTGATCAGTTCCCACCTATGAGTGAGAACATGCGGTG
>NW_016859080.1:0-557 GCF_001698545.2 Rhinopithecus bieti | reverse complement strand
ATATATAAAGTTTTAACCCTACCAGGATGGAAGAAAACCAATGTAATAAATTTACCACCAGCTATCTAGTAGATTTTCTCTGGAAAGAATGCAAATTTGTTTAGGGTGTGGTCATTGTTAGTGTCTATTACTGGCAAGTTGGATTATCTTTAATAATTATGAGTTCAGAGACATATTGGGTCTCTGTCTCTTCCAGTTTAACCACTTCTGCTATATCCTTTTATACCAGCCTTGTTGTGGCCGTTAATAGAGACTACCTGGTGTCAACTACCTCAGTAGTTTCGTTTAATTTTTTAGTATCTCTTCTGTGGTGAAAACTCTCTGGGGGACACCAACATGAGATAGGAAGCTCTTCAAATGTCATGCTTACTTGACTATGTTGATTCACATGTCTTTACCCCAAAACCCCTTGCCCCACATTTCCCCGTATTTTTTTCTTCCAAGTCCAGGAGCTTTATATCTATTCCTGAAACTGTTCATATTATAACTTTGATTCACTGTTTTCCACAAAATTTTAAAACCAGGTATACTGCCCAAGGATTTTTTTTTTTTTTTTT
>NW_016859079.1:0-1577 GCF_001698545.2 Rhinopithecus bieti | reverse complement strand
GGGGCGCGTGAGAGAAGGCCGCCGCTATCCGCCTCGCTCAGACGCCCTCGCCTCTTTTCCCGGGAAGTAGAGGCCAGCCTCGCCCCACTAGCCGCCGCCGCCGCCAGCGAGGCTGCCCTACGCCGTGTGCCTGGCGGTGAGAGCTCATCCATCGGCATGTCCCCGCAGCGAGCGGCCGCCGACGGCTCCCCGCGCCGGGCGCGCCTGCTCCTCGCCGCCGCCTGACTTGGCTCCCGGGCGCCCTAGGCCCTGTTCGCGCACACTGCCGGGCTTGCGCGCAGACTCGGTTCCCCTGATTTGGGGTTCTTAGTGCTCAGTTTTAACATTTCTCATTCCCATGTACAAGGTGAGGGTTAAAGTTTGATTTTTTGGGTTGCTCAAATACTGTCCCAAGAGAAAATTCTGTGTATAAATGGCGTATTAAAGCAATGCTTCCGGCAGAAAGGGGCAATGGAGTTTGGGATGGAGGAAGGAATGGCAAATCACTCAAACTGCGTGATTCCATGCACAGAATCCTGTGTTTAGCAGCTCACATCATGCACTTGGAGGGGGATAAGGAGGCTGGGTTCTCCTGCGGCCTTGAAAGGGACTCTCAGGACAGCAGTAGTGGGAACAGAGCAGAGTTCAGAGAGCAAACAGGCGATGGGGACCAGAAGGGCCTGGCAGGGTAGCAGCCCATGGGACACAGAGGTAGACCAGACAGAGGTGACAGCAGCTGCTGGAGACAACAAATAGGGAAGAGAAAAGCAGTGGGGGAAGGAGCTGTCATCATAGGCAGGGAAATAAGGAGTGAGTGCAGCTAAGAGCCATAGATGCGATTACCTTTGTACCCTAAGCTTGCAGGCCAGGGAATCTGCATGCCAGTCTCCACTTCCTGAACGGCAGTTTTCTTTTGATCATCTTCGGTTTTAGGACACTTGAGACATGAATGTGGCCAATGACTTGATGCTCATGTGTGTTGTCAGCTGAGCCTTCAAGAGCATCACCTTCCAGCTGGGGAGGGTTCTTCATTCCAGGAGGCTCTAAACCCAGCTCTGAAAATGAAACCACACCCAACAGGGTTCACTGTTATCCATGATCTTACTGTGACTTTCTCTTCCACCCAAGAGGATCATCAGAGAAGGAAAATGGCCTTGAACAAGAAAGTCCAAGGGGTAAAGGGAAATCAAGATTTTGGTATTTTGGTATTTTCTGTATTGTTGATTTTTCATGCATCACTCATTAATGACAAGATTGCCAGGAGGAAAAGGTGATCCCAACTGACAAACATATTCAAAAAACTTAGGATTAATAAACACAGATAGCTTCCAGGTAGATAAGGCAAAGGCAAGGAAATCACACTGGATACAGACTGTGTTCTGGGAGGGAGGAGATTCTAAAAATCAGCATTAAATGAACATATGAGAGAGGAGAATTGGATGCACTAAACATGGGATATTGATGAAATGATCATACAGATAGGTATAATGCATATATCTACATTTTATTAAAAATGTATGCCAAATATGCATAATGTATATGACAAATGACATAAATGCATATATTTATATATAAAAATCTACTGGAAGAAATTACGT
>NW_016859078.1:0-847 GCF_001698545.2 Rhinopithecus bieti | reverse complement strand
TGGGTTCCCGTCTGGCGTCTCCGAGGCGGTCAGGCAGCCCCTCGCGTTTCCGCTGGGATATTTTTAAAAAAGGGTTTCCTGCGCTTGCATGTGCTGTCGCCTTCCGGCTCGTGACAAAACCGAAAACTAAAATAGGTCCCAGGCCCTCCCCTCCAGCCTCAGAGGAGGGGAAGGACCAGGAAGCGGGGACTCCGGGATGTCAGCGGCGCCGCAGCGGGGGCTCTGGGCTTCCCCTGCCCTGCAATGTGGAAGCGGCTCTCCAGGAGGGTCCGGAGCCTGGGCCCATGACGCGGCGTGCCAGGAGGACATTTAACATTGAAGAGCGGGAGGTGGTGGAGACTGCGCGCCCCAGGCCCGGGTGCACGTGAGGGCCCCGGTGCCCGGACGGTGGAGCGCCCCATCCGTGCAGCCCCTGGCGGGTAGACCGGCGCTTCCCAGGCAAACGCTAACTGGGAGCCTTAGCGATAGTGCAGGCTGGAGACCGGACGCGCCCCCAGCTGGGTTTTGATTTTTATTTTCCCGGTTCCTCCTGCCGCAGATGCGTGGAAAGGCCCGGATGGCGGATTTCTTCCCGTTTCGGGACCGCGCACTGCACAAGGATGGAGGGGGGATGGGCCCACGGCCCCAGTGACCTTCCCTTCGCCCTTGAGCGCGCGGGGCGGGCGCGGGCGCTACAGGTTGGGGCGCTGTGGGCGCCGCCCCGCCCGTCGCGAGCGCCTACGTGATGCCCGGCCCGTCGTCCCCGTGCCCGCAGGCCCCGAAATCCGTAGGCCGCGCGCTCCCCGAGCCCGCAGGGTAGCCTCCCCAGGCCCAGCGCCCCGGGCAGGAGACCCCGGTGGCAGCGCCA
>NW_016859077.1:0-1148 GCF_001698545.2 Rhinopithecus bieti | reverse complement strand
CTCCCCCTCCCTCTCTCCCCTCTCCCTCTCTCTCTCACTCCTGCTTCTACCATGTAAGATGCCTGCTCCCCTTTGCCTTCCGACATGACTGAAAGCTTCCTAGGGACTCTCCAAAAGCAGAAGCCACTATATTTCCTGCACATCCTGCAGAACCATGAGTCAATTAAACCTCTTTATAAATTACCCAATCTCAGGTATTTATAACAATGTGAGAAAGGACTAATACAGAAAAGCACCTTCGATCATATGGGTTACCATCAGTGTAGAGACTGATGAGACAGAAATGGCATTTACCCTAACATCCCCCACCCCACCCTATTAACTATGATGTCATTATAAAGCACTTTCTGTGAAGGTAGTCGGTTCCTCAAATCATGATACAGGAGTGCCATGGTGGGCTAAAATACGGGTGAGATGTCCGGGAACAGTGGCTCATGCCTATAATCTTAGCACTCAGGGAAGCCGAGGCAGGAGGACTATGTGAGCCCTTGAGCCCAGGAGTTTGAGACTACCCTGGGCAACATAGGGGGACCCTATCTCTAAAAAAATTTAAAAATAAAAAATTAGCCAGATGTGGTGGCACACACCTGTAGCCCCAGCTACTCAAGAGGCTGAAGTAGGAGAACTGTTTGTGTCCAGGAGTTCCAGGCTGCAGTGAGCTGTGATCACACCACTGCACTCTAGCCTGGGTGACGAGAGTGAGACCCTGGTCTTGGAAAAAAAGAAAAGAAAAAAAAGAAGGGTAAAAGACAGACCCAAAAAAGGCTGCAGAGGCTATGAGCCAACACTACTCCACATGTGCCCAACCACACAGAATCACCAGGGCCAGCCAGGCCCAGGGAGATGTGCTGCTTTAACTGTAGTTCCAAATTTTAATCTCTTCTATCTCAACGGACAGAATCACCAGGGCCAGCCAGGCCCAGGGAGATGTGTTGCTTTAACCGTAGTTCCAAATTTTAATCTCTTCTATCTCAACGGCCTTCTTCCTCCTTTCCCTTTTGAACAAAAACATCTGCACAGTCACTTTCTAAATAAACAGTTTTCTTCTGCTTTCTAAACAACTTAAGGAGGAAAAAATAACCAGGGAGTCTTCTTCAGTTCTAGCTTCAGGGGAGAAAATCCAGCATCTTCAGTAAGTGAACAAAAGC
>NW_016859076.1:0-1951 GCF_001698545.2 Rhinopithecus bieti | reverse complement strand
GATGATACATAAATTATTTTTTCATTTGAATTAAAGTTTTTGAAGACTGGGATATCCCAGCAAAATGGGAAGAAGATATAGAGGTAAGAGACCCTCCAATCTGTTGCCCCACTCCACAACGAGCTGCCTGTTATCAATTTGATCAATTAACCTCTTTGTTCTTTTCATCCAGGTGTGTAAGGAGTAGAAACCACCAGATTTGTGACCTATTTCACATCAACCAATTAATTACTCTATTATTTCTTAGCACTTCTCTGAACCAGTAATACAGTGAGAAGCAACTTGAATTAGTTACTTTCCACTGGAAAGATTTAACAGCATGGGTTGATGCCCCTAAGAGTTTTTTCTTGGATATTAATATCTCCTATAAAATAATAGATGAGTTTCATAATGAATTGAGAAGTTTTCTCAACCCCACTTTCCTCTTCTCAGGGTGAATCAGAAAGGGAGAATAAAAGAAATTACATGTTGATTGAAGGAGACAGTTGTGTGCTTAAGGGAGGGTATTCATTGGACAAATATAGACTGTGTCACAGATTCCAAATTGGTCAAGATGTGACTATACCTAGGACTAAAATAGAACTGGAAGCAGGACTGGGATGATGCAGGGATATAAGCGTGTGTCTACTCATAGATCTCTTGTCACTGACTCTACCTAGTCTTTCTCTTCTCCTTAGTCCACTGTCCTCAGTAGATAGCTTTTCCTGGTCTTCTATTCACAAGGGATATCCTCACTTACAGGGAGGATAATCCTGGAGTATATAGCTATAGTCCCAGCTACTCAAAAGACTGAAGTGGGAGAACTGTTTGAGCTCAGGAGATTGAAGCTGCAGTGAGCTGTGATTGCACTGCTGAATTCCAATCAGGGCAACAGAGCAATTCCCTGTCTCCAAATACAAATATATATATTTTAAATTGATTCCAGGTCAAATATATATATATATATATATGTGTGTGTGTGTGTGTGTGTGTGTGTGTGTGTGTGTGTATGTATGTAGTATAAAGTACATATTATATCTATTTTATGTATTATGTTATATTTTAAATTGACTCCAGGACACATTTTATGTATATTGTGTGTGTGTGTGTGTGTGTGTGTGTGTGTGTGTGTGTGTATGTATATACAGTCGCTGTCTCCCTCTCTCTTATTAACCAGCAAATCAATGCAAGCTGCTTTGAAATTTGAAAGAATAATATTGGAATAGTTTTCTTAAAAACAAAGGCAATAAAAGAATGATAATGACAGCACACACACACACATACACACACACACACACACACACACACATTTCTGTATAATCCTGGAATCAATCCTGAAATCCATTTAAAGTATTGTAGAGAAAGTAGAAATAAACTGATAGGTGGTTTATGTGTCTATAATAGAAGCATGACTAGCAGCCTTGAGAACTGATAACTACAAGGGGCATTATTAAGTGGCTAGAGAGATACGAGGTAGGAGAGACATATTCCTATTTAAAAGGGCTTACATAAATCATGAAGAAAAAAGCAGGGGTCACCAACGCACCCCAAGCTAAGGAAGCCATGATATATGGAAGATGACGATCAATCTCATCAAAAGTCAGAGAGACAAGAGAAAGATCAGACGATTGGAGCAAAGAAATAAGTCATTGTAAGATTCTATGAAGGCATTTGGGAGAAATAGTGGAGGCAACACTGTTCAAAAACAAGAAATGGATAAAGAAGACAGGAAATCATCCAAGGTAGAAAAGGATTAGGGCATTTTGTTTGAGGATGTGAAATAATATCTTCCCAGGGAGCACTGTGGTAATATCTGAATGCCAAATGAAGAAAAAGAGGGAAAATATGGTGGTAGATTCGTTCTGGAGGCTTCATTGGGCAGGAGAGGACCCAAAGTACATGGTATGTTGACTTTAGAAGTGAAAATTTTTTTACCCTTTTCTTTCTTTTCCGTGTGTTGTTATGAATTGTT
>NW_016859075.1:0-2416 GCF_001698545.2 Rhinopithecus bieti | reverse complement strand
AAGACTACTTTAACATATTTCAATTTATCCTTCTCTAGTACCTTTCATGTCCCTCTAATCTGAATTGAAAATTAAATGTACTAATCTGAACTTCGTGCTAATATTTAAAAATTCTGCTTTTATTAAATGTCAGCTATTAGTCATCCATGAAATTTTACTAATTCCTTCATGGAAGATGAGTTACTGGAGCAAGAAACTAATCAATATTATAAATTCAGATAATCTCCTTTGGCAAAAGACAGTGAATGTACTTTACTGCAATAAAGCTCCTTATTGGGGCACAGTTTTGTTTATACAAGTATATGTGAAGGTAATAATGATTATTTTCAAGTAGAACCAAATAAGGAAAAGTGAACTTTACATATTCTGTCTCCATCTCTCTCTCTCTGCGTGTGTGTGTGTGTGTGTGTGTGTGTGTGTGTGTGTGTGTGTGAGAGAGAGAGAGAGAGAGAGAGAGAGAGAGAGAGAGAGAGAGAAAGTCAGGGAAAGGTTTAGAAAGAGTCTGGTTTTGTCTTCACTAAATGCATAGAAAATGTAAGCAAATTGTCATTTGAGTTTTAATTCCATGAAACATGCATTTAATTAAAATGATAGGGGTGTGAGTCATCTAATTTTCCAGCTAATTTTATGAATAAGTTACTCATTACATTTTAAAAAAACAGTCATTAAAATAATCTGTGAAATTGGAAATTTAAAACAAGGCATTCAGTTTGTCATTTGTTTTCTTGTTAGAGATTATGATGAATATATGAATTACAGGATGGTTGTCATGAGAAACTGTCTTTTATGGGTAAGAAAACACATATCCTGTTAAATACAAAGACTATTCTATCACATCATTGTAGGAGGAAATCCAAATAACGTGGTACAAGTCAGGGCTTAAACAACAGGTGTTTTAGGACCAACAGATCAATGTGCCTGCTGTACAGTAACGGCCTAGTTACATTGAGACACAGGGTTTGCAGCAGAGAAAGAGTTTGTGATTGCAGTGAACTGAGCAGGAGATGGTAGAGTTCTAGGATGGGGTTTTTAAGGAGATCATGGAGCACAAGGGACAGGAACTTTAGGTTCAGTGATCGGTTGTGGTAATGAGGATGAAGTCATCAGGATGTGGAAACCGCAGTCTTTGGAGAGTCAGATCCTCATGTGATCCTTCAGACCAGCCGAGGCAGTATTTTGATTGATATGCAAGACCTGAAAGAATATCTCAAAGGGAAAATGTACTGTTTCATAATGTCCCTTTGGTTACCTGTAGAGCAGTTAAGGGTGACTATAATCTTGGGACAGGGTCTGTGTGTTTCTGGGGCAGTAGACACTGAAACAGTATCAGGAAGGAGGTCAGAGAGGAAGCTGTAAACTTGGTTTATTTTACCTTCTCCTCCTCTTGCCTTGATTAACTTAATAAAGTTAATAGGGTTGGTCTCATGGGCTTAGAATTCAATCAGTCATGCAGAGCATAACATGTAAATTTCAAATAACCTTTTATTTTTCTAGCAAATTGTGGGATATGAGTCAAATTGCCTGTTTAGGAATGCCAGATTTCTTACCATGTTGTGTACTTCAAAATCATAAGAAAGTATGAGATAATTAATTGGTATTGATTACTCCTTGTCCCATAAATGCAACTACTGAGGGCTTGTTGCTGTCATTACATTGACATAGTGAGATTCCCATTGGTTGTTTTAATTATACTAACCACTATGGCTGAAATTATTAACTCATAGTCTCAATATTTCCAGTTATCACACTGTTCTACTAATTACCTCTTTATTAAACAGATAGCAATGGTCGCATTACATAAAACATATGAGTTACTCGTCTGTAGTATTGCATATCAGACAGTAAAAGTTATACATTTGTTATTCATCCCATATCACATATTTAATTATTAACACGTGCTATTTGTCATGCTTGATGAGTTTTGGCTATTAATTAGTGACAATTTTATCTTGTTTAGCAGTGTTAAACATGTACAATATAAGGATATTCAAGGGCTCAGATAATTTCTTAATAATTTTTCTCATAACTATTGAATTTTGTTATTGGCAGACATCATTTATATCAATATCTTGTTTCAGATATTTTAGTTACATCTTTAAAAGCTACACTGGAATATCAGCAGAGAGAAGTTCTCCACATAAGACAGAAATTCAGGTTCTATGAGATGCTATATTTAAGAATATATCTGGAGGGGGAGCGGAGCAAGATGGCCGAATAGGAACAGCTCTTGTCTCCAGCTTCCAACGTGAGCGACACAGAAGACAGGTGATTTCTGAATTTTCAACTGAGGTACTGAGTTTGTCTCACTAGGGAGTGCTGGACAATCGGTGCTTGTCAGCTGTTGCAGCCCGACCAGCAACAGATGAAGCAGGGCAAGGCATCACCACACCTGGGAAGCACAAGGGGAAAGGGAATC
>NW_016859074.1:0-847 GCF_001698545.2 Rhinopithecus bieti | reverse complement strand
TTGAATTTTGTAGAAGGCCTTTTCTATATCTATTGAGAAAATAATGTGTTTTTTGTCTGGTTCTGTTTATATGATGGATTACATTTATTGATTTTCACATGTTGAACCAGCCTTGCATCCCAGGGATGAAGCCAACTTGATCGTGGTGGATAAGCTTTTTGATGTACTCTTGGATTCGGTTTGCCAGTATATTATTGAGGATTTTTGCATCTATGTTCATCGCGGATATTGGTTGAAAATTCTCTTTTTTCGTTGTGTCTCTGTCAGGTTTTGGTATCAGGATGATGCCGGCCTCATAAAATGAGTCAGGGAGGATTCCCTCATTTTCTATTGATTGCAATAGTTTCAGAACGAGTGGTACCAACTCCTCTTTATACCTCTGGTAGAATTCAGCTATGAATCCATCTGGTCCTGGACTTTTTTTTGGTTGGTAGGCTATTAATTATTGCCTCAATTTTAAAGCCTGTTATTGGTCTATTCAGAGGTTCAACTTCTACCTGGTTTAGTCTTGGGAAGGTGTATGTGTTCAGGAATTTATCCATTTCTTCTACATTTTCCAGTTTATTTGCCTAGAGGTGTTTATAGTATTCTCTGATGACAGTTTGTATTTCTGTGGGGTCAGTGGTGATAACCCCTTTATCCTTTTTTATTGCATCTATTTGATTCTTCTCTCTTTTCTTATTAGTCTTGCTAGTGGTCTATCAATTTTGTTGATCTTTTCAAAAATCCACCTCCTGGATTCATTGATTTTTTTTGAAGGGTTTTTTTTCTCTCCTTCAGTTCTGCTCTTCCTTAGTTATTTCTTGCCTTCTGCTAACTTTTAAATGTGTTTGCTCTTCCTTCTCTA
>NW_016859073.1:0-1948 GCF_001698545.2 Rhinopithecus bieti | reverse complement strand
TATCTGGGGATTTTCATTTTTTCTCATAGGCCTGAATGGGCTTCAAAATATGCCTTCACAGATTCTACAAAAAGAGTTTCCAAGCAGCTGAACCAAACGAAAGGCTCCACTCTGTAAGATGAATTCACACATCACAAAGCACTTTCACAGACATCTTTTTTCAAGTTTTTATCTGGGGACACTGTGTGTTTCCCCATAGGCCTGAATGTGATTCTTAATGTCCCTTTGCAGATTCTACTAGAGGAGTGTTTCCAACCTGTTGAACCAGCACAAAATTTTATCTATGTGAGATGAGGCCAACCATCACCAAACAGTTTCACAGATAGCTTCGTTCTGGTTTTAACCTGGAACACTCCATTTATCCCTAGAGGCCTCAACGGGTTCCCGAATGTCCCTTCACAGATTCTATATAAAGAGTGTTTCCCATCTGCTGAATCAAAGGAAAATTTTAACTCTCACAGATGAATTCACACATCACAAAGCATTTTCAAAGACAGCTTCTTTCTAGTTTTTATTTGGGTATATTCTGTTATTCCCCATAGACCTCAATGGACTCTCAAATGTCCCTTCATAGATACCAGAAAAATAGTTTTTCCAACTTGCTAAATCAAATAACGTTTTAACTCTGTGTATTCAGTTTTTGCCCATAGGGATCAGTAAGCTCCCAAATCTCCCTTTGCAGATTATACAAAAGAAGTATTTTAAACCTTCTGAATCTAAAGAAATATTTAATTTTGTCAGATGAATCCACACATTGCAAAGCAGTTTCATAGACAGCTTCTTTCTAGTTTTCTCTGGGAATATTCTGTTTTCTCCAAAGGCTTAAATGGGCTCCTTATTGCCCTTCACAAATTCTACAAAAAGAATGTTTCCACCCTGGTGAATCAAAAGAAAGGTTTAACTCCATCAGGTTAACCCACACACCACAATGCATGCTAACAGATGTTTCTTTGAAGTTTTCATCTTAGGACATTGGCTTTCTCTTCATAGGCCTCAATGTGATTTCCAGTGTCCATTTGCAGATTCTAAAAAGAGACAGTCTCAGCCGAGCCTGGTGGCTTTTGCCTGTAATCCCAGCACTTTTGGAGGCCGATACAGGTGTATCATGAGGTCATGAGATTGAGACCATCCTGTCTAATATGATGAAACCCCGTCTCTACTAAAAATAGAAAAAATTAGCCAGGCGTAGTGGTGGGCACCTGTAGTCCCAGCTACCCAGGAGGCTGAGGCAGGAGAATGGCATGAACCCAGGAGGCGGAACTTGCAGTGAGCCAAGAGAGCACCACTGAACTGCAGCTCCAGATTGGATGAAAGGGCAAGACTCTGTCTAAAGAGAAAAAAAAGAAAGAGACCATCTCCAACTTGTTGACTTAAAAGAAACATTTGCTCCATGAGATAAATCCACACATCACGAAGCAGTTTCACAGACAGCTTCTTTCTAGTTTTACCTGTGGATATTTGGTTTTCCCCATAGGCATCAATGGACCCCAAATGTCCTTTTCAGACGTGACAAAACAGTGTTTTCAACACACTGAAAAAAAAGAAAGGTTAACTCTTTCAAATTAATCCACACATCATAAATCAGTTTCACAGATAATTTGTTTCTAGTTTTTATCTGGGGAAATTTGGTTTTACCTTATAAGGCTCAATGGGCTCTCAAATGTCCCTCTGCAGTTCTATGAAAAGAGTTTTTCCCACATGGTGACTCAACAGAAAGGTTTAACTCTGTGAGATAAATCCACACATCACCAAACTATCTCACAGATACCTTCTTTCTAGTTTTTATAAGGGTATATTTGGTTTTTGCTTTCAGGGCTCAATGGGCTTCCAAATGTCCCTTTCCAGATACTACAAAAAGATTTTTTCCATCCTACTGAATGAAAAGAGAGGTTTAACGTGGTGAGATAAATCCACACATCACAAAGCAGTTTCACAGATAGCATCTTTC
>NW_016859072.1:0-950 GCF_001698545.2 Rhinopithecus bieti | reverse complement strand
TGAGACGTAGTCTTGCTGTGTCACCCAGGCTGGAGTGCAGTGGCATGATCTTGGCTCACTGCAATCTCCACCTCCCGGATTCAAGTGATTCTCCTGCTTCAACCTCTGGAATAGCTGGGACTACAGACGCGTGCCACCAGGTCCGGCTAATTTTTGTATTTTTAGTAGAGATGGGGTTTCACCATATGGGTCAGGCTGGTCTTGAACTTCTGACCTTGTGATCCACCTGCCTCAGCCTCCCAAAGTGCTGGGATTACAGGTGTGAGCCACCACGCCCGGCCAGGATCTAATATTTTTAAAGTAGTAATTCATGTGTTTAACTTTGTGTTTCCTTCTCCAGCATTCCATTTAAGAAATATTTATCGTGTCCACCAGCACCAGGAAATATCCTCAGTGCCGGTCAGATATGGTGGTAAATGAGATTTCCTTGACTTATGCTCTAGTGAGGAGGGAAGACAACAAACTCACCAATAAGCAAACAGATAAAGAAAGAAAAACATTGGAAAGGGCTCTGTCGAGCACTAAGGAGGATAAAGAGGGATTGTAGTTATTCGTCTTCCCTGCTCTCGTTTCTCTTCTTTGTTGTGAGCTCTTTGAGAGAAGGAACACCTTTCAGCATTCCCTGTTTTATCTTACACCACAATTTGCACGTAGTAGAATCAATGCATCAATGACACGCTATTTAAAGAGCAAAGTACACTCTCTGACAACTTGCTATTTGAATATATATAATGCTCTTTTGGAAATCGGAGTCTGCTGTAGCTTTAGTTTATTCTACCTATGTTTTGAAGGTGAAAGGCAGAAGGATTTTCTTCCTTTATTCTGTAGAGTACAAGAGCTCATATTGTCCTCACTGTAGTCAAGAAGATCAGAAAACCCCAAAGAGCTCAACATGGCAAGTGGTCCTGATAGAACAAAAAAAAAAATGCAGGCCGGGCGGGGTGGCTCGC
>NW_016859071.1:0-2448 GCF_001698545.2 Rhinopithecus bieti | reverse complement strand
CCGGCCTTGGAAAATGTTCTTAAATGGGAAGACAGTAAATGCTGCCTCACTGTCTTGCAGTGTTTTGCCCTCACGAAGCTTACATTCTAATGTACTTTAATCAGAAGTCAGCTAGAAAGGTGCTAGAGGTGTTTTTCTGATTTATTTTAATCTGTATACAGCCTCCTTCCAAAAAGTGTAAAGCAACATAGACCTTTGATAGATGCAGATCTTCCATTGGCATTTTCATCTGCTCATCAACATCAAACTACTTCTCACTTAAATTAGTTTGTATTAATTTGCTGAGGCACGGGCTGAGTCCTGTGCATAGTCAGTTAGATATGTAGAAGAAAGGAAATTAGCTAGAAAATGGACCATTTCTTGAGAAATGAATCTTGAAAAGAAAGTCAACTTCTAGATCTAATGATAGGAGTGAAGAGGTGTGAGAATATAACAACTAGTTTGGTTGTATAAGTTACTTTAGACTTATATTTACAAAATTGCTAAGGATTTGAAGGGGCTAAATTTCCAGTGATACTCTGCCATGTTTTTTTGGGGAAGAGGCTTGAAGTTCATCCGTAAAAAAATATTAAATGCTTACTGCTGTTACAAAGAACATTCCTCCAGATGTTAAAGAGTATCGTCTCCCATCTCTTCCCTAATTTCCCCCAAACATGGTTTTATATTTAAAAGTAGAGAGTTCATTATCTTTGAAAATCTATTTTAAATTAAATAAAATGTTTAGCCATTCGTTTTATTGAACATTTTCTCACTTTAAATTTGTCGGCTGGCACAGTGACTCAAACCTGTAATCCTAGCACTTTGGGAGGCCGAGGTGGGTGGATTGCCTGAGGTCAGGAGTTCAAGACCAGGCTGGCCAACATGGCGAAACCCTGTCTCTACTAAAAATACAAAATTAGCCGGGCGCAGTGGAAGGCGCCTGTAGTCCCAGCTGCATGGGAGGCTGAGGCAGGAGGATTGCTTGAACCCGGGATGCAGAGGTTGCAGTGAGCCAAGATGACGCCATTGCACTCCAGCCTGGGGACAGAGCAAGAATCCATCCCAAAAAAACAAAACAAAATTTGTCTTATTTGATCCTTGCTACTAGATTGCAAGTTCCCTAAGGACAGCCTCTATTTTACTTACCCCATGGTATCTGGTGTAGTCCCTGACATTTAAGAATTCAATTAACATGTGGTTTATGGGGTTAAATTATAAGATAAATGACGGGACTGATATTTCTTCTTTGTATGGTAGTTGATCACTTGTAAAACATGCAACAGAACAGTGAAACATCATGGTAAAAGTAGAAGCTTTCTATCAGCATTGAAGAGCAATCCTGCCACTCCTACAAGTAAACTCAGCCTGAAGACACCAGAGAGAAGGACTGCAAACCCAAATCCTGACATGTCTGGTTCCAAAGGCAGGAGTCCAGCATCGATTTTCAGGTATCTTTATCCATGAAGTTTTTGAATTGCCAGTGTTAACTCAAGTGTTTTCTTCTAATTTCCTGTGTTTAATATATACTCCCTAAATATGCCATGCATTTCAGAACTTGGCCATTTTTCCTCCATATGCTTTTCTAATGTCACATACTCCCATATCTTCAATGCTTATTTCAATGCATTTGACTTCTACGTATGTTACTCTACTTCCAACATCTCCTGTGCCTATTTCCAACTACCTGCTAAATATATCCACTTCAGTCCCCTATATGTTCAAAACTTAGTTCATCATTTCCCCACAGCTAACCACTCGAACCTGTCCATCCTCCTTAGTTCCTTATTCTGTGAATGAACACACCTTTCTGGACATTTTGACCTAAAATGACAGATACATTCAAAAATCCCTATTCCCTTCATCCTTGTCACTGATTTATATATATTCTACTTCCATGTTTTCATCTTTTTATTCCTTTTTCTCTAGTACTGCTATATTTTGGTTCAGGTCCTTATGCAGCATTTGTCAGGACTACTGCAGTGATTTTCCTAATGGGTCTCCCTGCTTCTAGGATCAAACTCTTTTAGTGTGATCATCTTTCTGGAGCATAGCTCTGATTAGAAGCATCACTGTGTAGCATATGGATCAATGCTTTCCAGCCCTATCTGGCACCAATCTGTCTGCCTGTCTTTCTTTGCCTTAAATCATCCTATGTGCCAACAAAACTGAACCATTCACGGCCGGGCATGGTGGCTCACACTTGTAATCCCAGCACTTTGGGAGGCCAAGGCAGGTGGATTGCCTGAGCTCAGGAGTTCGAGACCAGCCTGTGCAACACAGTGAAATCCCGTGTCTCATGTCTCCTAAAATACAAAAATTAGCCAGGCATGGCAGCGTGCAACTGTAGTCCCAGCTACTTGGGAAGCTCAGACAGGAGAATTGCTTGAACCTGGGAGACAGAGGTTGCAGTGAGCTGAGATGGCGCCACTGCACTCCAGCCTGGGCGACACAGCGAGACTCGTTCTCCAA
>NW_016859070.1:0-1950 GCF_001698545.2 Rhinopithecus bieti | reverse complement strand
GCCTTCCAAAGTGCTGGGATTACAGGCTTGAGCCACTGCGCCCGGCCAAGATAATCTTAAACATTACTATGTTTATTAGTCTACTAGAAGTCACAATATAGGTAAACACAATATGCATGTTACACAAATGCAGCTTCAAATGTCACTCTCCCAGTCCCACCTAGGTTACTAGTTTTAAGGAATTAGAGAAATTACAGGCCTGAGCCACCATGCGCGGCCAATTTTTGTATTTTTAGTAGAGACATGGTTTCGTCATTTTGGCCAGGCTGGCATCAAACTCCTGACCTCAAGTGATCCGCCTGCCTCAGCATCCCAAAGTGTTGAGATTACAGGTGTGAGCTACCGCACCCAGCCGCCCTTTTCAATATACATCTGGACCTTCAAGGTTTTAATTGAAAGTAGAGAAGTCCAGCCCCCTTGTGTCAGCTGAAAAACAGGCTTCTTGTCTACATAAAGAACATGGGAGGCCAGGCGGGGTGGCTCCCGCCTGTAATCCCAGCACTTTGGGAGGCCAAGACAAGCAGATCACCAGGTCAAGAGATCAAGACCATCCTGGCCAACATGGTGAAACCCCATCTCTACTACAAATACAAAAATTAGGTGTGCGTGATGGGGTGCACCTGTAGTCCCAGCTACTCAGGAGGCTGAGGCTGGTGAGTTGTTTGAACCCAGGAGGCAGAGGTTGCAGTGAGCCAAGATCGTGCCACTGCACTCCAGCCTGGCGAAAGAGCGAGACTCCATCTTAAAAAAAAAGAATATGGGAATTGGGAATATGAGAAAAGAGTTAATAATTTTGTTATTAAAATGCTCAGAACAAGAGTCGCTATAAGGTCATGGAGACAATGATACAGAGTGGCCCCAAACCACAGGTGCAAGGGACCAAAGTACCCAAAGAACAGCGATGAAGGCGAGTCCCCAGCTATAGGCACAAAACACACTACTCCTAGGACAGAGTTGAAGGCTGGTCCCAGAAATGGGATGAGACCAGGGTTAGGGGTACCCAGTAAGCACTGGTTCATTCTGGAACCCCTAGGATGAAGGGGGGACACCCTGTTCAATCTAGTCTGCCACAAGTGCAGGAAAAAGATAGTAGGGAAACTAGAAGAGATGCCTTTTCCCTTCTCTCTTCTGTTCTCTCTTCACAGATGGGTGATCACGTCTCCATACCACAAGATGTGCCCCTCGGATACATCTCAAGAACTGGGATAAGTTCAACCCCAAACCCTCAAATGAAAAATCAGTTTTCCTTTGCAAAACCAGAGGAACTCTGGCCAAAACAAACGTACAAATTTTTTTTTTTGAGATGGAGTCTTGCTCTTTCGCCCAGGTTGGAGTGGCGCCATCTCAGCTCACTGCAAGCTCCGCCTCTCAGGTTCATGCCTTTCTCCTGCTTCAGCCTCCTGAGTAGCTGGGACTACGCCCGGCTAATTTTTTTTATTTTTAGTAGAGACGGGGTTTCACTGTGTTAGCCAGGATGGTCTCGATCTCCTGACCTCGTGATCTGCCCACCTCGGCCTCCCAAAGTGCTGGCATTACAGGTGTGAGCCACCGCGCCTGGCAAAAGTACAAATTTTAATACCGTCTTCCAGCTGGACCTTTCCTGCCACCATCAGGGCAAATAGTTAGAAGTCCTCTATTTACAAACTTTCATGGCCTGAAGGAAAAACCCCACTCCTTATAAAGCTTGTAAGGCAAACCCCACTGTCCTAGCTATGCTTAGCTGCCTTCTCCAGGGCCCTCCATTGGGACTCACCTGCTGACTCCCTTCTCCTCCAAAAGCCAAGGGGAAAATTGCCTCCTCCTCCTCCACAGGTCAAAAGTGAAAACAGCCACCCGGCTCCTCTGCTGTTTATCTCACTCCCAGACCTTGGCAATAAGCCCTGCCCCACACAGAGCCCCTTAGTTCTCCCTCCAGGCTCTGCCTGTTAGAGGAAGTAAGTGAGCCAGTTG
>NW_016859069.1:0-1276 GCF_001698545.2 Rhinopithecus bieti | reverse complement strand
GGCTGGGGCCAGCGCCAGGCGATCGGCCGAGTGCACGAGGTCCAGCACCGCCGACGGCCGCGCCGCCTCCAGGCGCTCAAGCGTGTCCCTGGAGTGGACGCGAAGGCCTCGGGCGCGTAGACGCACTCCTCGGAGAAGTAGTCGAGGCGGCGAAGTGCGCGTACAGCACCACCTCCTTCTGCGAGGCGAACTGCAGCGAGCGGCACCGCGGCAGGGCGCCCCCTCACCCGGAGAGCCCAGGCCCCCACCCCGGGCCAGCCGCCCCGCGTCGCCCCGCAGGAAGTTCATGAGCACGGTCTCCGCCATGTCGTCGGCGTTGTGACCTGGTGGGGACAGAAAGGAGCCGGTGAGGTGGGGCGCGGAGGGCGCTGCTGGCCAGGGAGCCCCCCGGAGAACCAAGGGTCCACCAGGACCCAGAAAGAGACTGGGAGGAGAGACCCACGGAGACCCAGGGCACAGTGTGGCCGCCAGGACCCAGAGAGAGACGGCGACCAGGAGAGCGAGCCATGGAGACAGACCCCCGAACAACGTGCGACAGCCAGGATCCAGAGACGGGGAGGGGGAGGCAGAGCCATGGAGACCCCTGGGGCACTGTGGGCAACCAGGACCCAGACAGAGACGGGGAGGGGAGACCCAGGGCACAGCGGGGCCGCCAGGACCCGGAGAGAGACGGGGAGAGGAGCGCGGACCATAGAAACCCAGGGTACAGCAGGGCCGCCAGGACCCAAGACAGAGAGGGGCAGGGGCAGGGGGAAGAGATACTGATGGGGAAACCGGACCATGGAGACTCCCGGGCACCATGGAGCAGCCAGATGGAGACTGGAGGTGGACAGAAAACCTGAAGGGAACACAAACAAGCTCCTTGGGGGAGCCCTCATTTGCCATCCACCTACTGTACACCAGGCCCTTCGCCAGCTCTCCTTCCACATAGCGGGTAAAAATGCTTTAAGCTGCAAACCATTTCAGCCTCACTTAAAACTGTATTTCAGACTACACAGGAGAAAAAAGGACCATCTAATGGGGACTCTCAAGAGAGCTGTAAACACAAGTGCCTCTGGGAATACAGATCACGAGGTTTAGAAAGACCAGAAAGAAAGTGCATACAAACACACCAGTCGCCATACAATTTAAATGGAAACCATGTTTATTTTGCATCTTGTCATCTTATACTTGACTCTGTATATTAAAATGCTGTTCTTCTTAGGGCTTCTCAAGTTGGTCATACTTCCCCTCCTCAAGGCCTTTGCCTCTCTGTGTCCTCAGCTCAGAACCGCCA
>NW_016859068.1:0-846 GCF_001698545.2 Rhinopithecus bieti | reverse complement strand
GTAAGACCTTAAGATGTATGTCCAAGGATTCAGAGAGAAAGTACAGGTATAGGTCACTCAGGAAGTGCTTCCTTGGCTCTGTCCATTCCCCAAGGCAACCTGGACTCACTTGTGGCTCTTTCTCCTCCAGGATTTACATTTAATACGACAGCTTGCCTGAGCAACTCCTTCAAAATGGGTCTTTTACTTTTCCCTTACTTTTTAGCCTCACTTCTAAATAATACTATGGGTTCTCATCAAAAACCTGAAGTGTGTCCATAGCTCATGTTTCTGTGTTCAGTCTCCTTTGTGAGCAAGAGGAATCACCAATTGTAGTGCCATCCCCTCATGTATGAACTGATGTGGACTTAGTATGTGAGATCGGAACTTCTCAGCTTGACTTTCACAATTTGTGTTTAATCAAGCTACCAAGCCATATTCTGCATGGCTTCCTCAAAGTAGTCACTCTGTCACTCTCTCTCTGCTCGCGCTCTCTCTCTCTCTCTCTGTCACACACACACACAAACACACACACACACACCATGCAGATTCTGTCATTCAGTCTCCAACTGCTCCTTGTCAACAATGGCCCATGTGTCCTACTAGAGCTTCCGACTGGCTTGACTGATTTTGACCTTATTTTAGCACCTATCAAAAGGTTAAATATGCAATTCAAGTTAATTAGTCTGTCGTCTAACAACAAAGAGAAAGTAATAACCTATGAACATTTAAATAAAGAAATTTGTAAGATAGGAAATAGTTATAAAGACCAAGCCTAAGTTTAGTAGATCATGATGCAAGTTTAAACAAAAGACTCACCTTCAGCAAGACCTGATTTATTTATTATAAAAAGTATTGCTTTCTAAA
>NW_016859067.1:0-843 GCF_001698545.2 Rhinopithecus bieti | reverse complement strand
AGGTCCGGATAAAGAGCCAACAATTCAGGAAATTTTGCATGGATTCAGGTAGCAGATGATGGAAAAGTGGACTAGAATGTTGATAGAAATAATGATGCCTACATTTACAAAAATAGTGGCAACTTCATGTTGTGTGGAAAAAATATTAGCACAGACAAAACACTTGAAGTATCTCTTGCCTATAGTCAGTTACTCAAAAATATTATTAATTTTGCAATTATTGTTATTTTGTTATTATTACTAATACTACTAATTACTTAACATGCACCGGTCACTTGAGATATCAATTTTCATTTAATAGAGCCAGATTTTTCAGTACCTCAGAATTATCTTCTCTTGCAAAGTCATAGTTGACAGACACCTGTGTCATGCACTTCCGTGTGAAGAGACCACCAAACAGGCTTTGTGTGAGCAACATGGCAGTTTATTTCACCTGGGTGCAGGTGGGCTGAGTCTGAAAGGAGAGTCAGCAAAGGGAGATAAGGGTGGGGCTGTTTTTTTAGGATTTGGGCAGGTAAAGGAAAATTACAGTCAAAGGGGGGTTGTTCTCTGGGAGGCAGAAGTGGGGTCGCAAGGTGCTCAGTGGGGAGATTTTGAGGCAGGATGAGCCAGAAGAAAGAATTTCACAGGATAATATCATCGCTTAAGGCAAGGACTGGCCATTTTCACTTGTTTTGTTGGGTCCCTGACTTCCCACAACAATGAGCTAATTGAAATTCAAAAATTCTCCCATAGGTAATGAGGATCTTCACCAGTATTGCAGCTTAAAACACTTCCTCAATAAAATAAATGTGTTCCTTTAATATTTGCAGACAAACTCAGTGATCACTTGATCTTGCTAAA
>NW_016859066.1:0-845 GCF_001698545.2 Rhinopithecus bieti | reverse complement strand
CTCTATTTTTTATTGTTGCTGCTATTATGTTAGACTTCAATTTTTTTTTTTTTTTTTAGGTATAACCTACACTTTTAACTTAGAATGTGTTGAATTATTTATTTTTTAACATCATAATTCCCTTTGCCTTTTGGAAACAACCTGAGTGCCTTAAGCTATAAGAGTAACTTTGAATTTCCACTGCTGGATTATCACTCAATTGTTGAATTTCTTAATTTTAATAGGAACTGTGTTTGGATAAACCTTTTGTCAATTGCAGTAGATTTATACTCACTATAAAAAACAATAGCACAGAAACATAGTGGCTCTAAAATACGTAAAATTAGGGAACGGGAACACTGACACATTGAAGGATCTGACTATGAAAAATGTTGAAACATTGATATATAGGGAAAGAACATTCATTGAATTTGATTTAGATACAGAGTAAAAACAAAAGACTTGAAACCTGAGCAGGGCATATCCTTACTTGAGTCTGATTATTTTAGTTTCAGTAGTAGTATACTCAAACAGAATCGTACCAAGGATAATGAATATTATGCATCAAACGTTGACTTACTGGCAGAGATTGCATAACAAGAAAATTAATGAGTAATAAAAGTCAGCTGTTGTTGATGCAGCAAACCTTTTTTATAAAAAATTCCAGATCTAGGTAAATTATGGGAGAACATGTTTACATAGTGACCCAATACACTAGAAGTAAGATTGTTGAGGACATTATTGTTTAATTGTACATTTGCACATAAGATAGCCTTTTATAGTATTAATGATATTGTTATGTTCTATATAAATCTTTTTTGTGTTTTATGCTGTTTTAATGGATATCACACAGCTTTAATTGAAAG
>NW_016859065.1:0-510 GCF_001698545.2 Rhinopithecus bieti | reverse complement strand
GTATCCACCCAGGAGAAATGGAAACCTATGTTCTTAAAATTATAGTCCAATAATTTCAAAAGAGATTAGAATAACCAAAATTCTAAACAACCCTTATATCAATCAAGAGGAGCATAAATGAATTGTGTGTTCATACCAAAACCTCTACTCAGCTATAAAAGGAACCTATTACTGATGCATGCAACATGAGTGAATCTCACATTGTGCTCGGTGAAACACGTTAAACACAAAAGGGAACATAATATGTGATTCTAGTCATATGAAATTCTAGAACTTGCAAGATTAACTTGCAGGGATAGCAGTCTGATCAGTGGTTGCCTAGAGTAGTGGGTAAAAGGGAGACTGACTGTAAAGGGGAGTGAAAGAGGTGAAAATGTTTTGTATTTTTGTCAAGCATCATCTACTTGATATTTCAAATATGTAGGAATTACTGTATATAAATTATGTCTCAGTAAAGTTAGTTTATAAAACTTGTGTACTTTTCCAGTTTTTAACTACATACCGTTCTTT
>NW_016859064.1:0-700 GCF_001698545.2 Rhinopithecus bieti | reverse complement strand
AATTGCAGAAATCATATGTTCTTCAAGGTTAGAAGAAAAAAAAGAAGAGAAAAAATCAGAACTGAATCATACTTTTTGTTAGATCATGGATATAATATTCCCTTTTGTGGTGGTGGAAAGAACTCACCTCCTCTGGCTTAGAGGGAAGAATCAGTTGTCAATGCAAAGTACTATTACAACATCTCCAAAGCCACAGTTTCTATTTGAAAAGTGAGGAAGTATGATTACATATGACTGGGCCATTGATTATCATTCAGACCCATACAGTGAAAACTCTGCCTGAACCTGCTCATGACCACATTTCTTTTCTAGGTTTGACAGAGTGTAGTTTTCCAACTGTCGCCTTATTAACATGCTGCCTGTTCCCTCTACTTTTGCTGCACCTGCTGTGATAGTGATTGTTTTGTGTATATAGGTACCATTGCCTTCAGAGATTAAGGGCGCACATTGTGAGCAGAAATAAACCAATGGATTTATCAGTGACTGTACAAATTCCACCTATCTTTTGGACAATAACTGAAAGATCTCTCTTGGGAAAGTAATGTTTTTCTTTGGGAATTGTGGGTTAAAAAACTATGTTTATAAATATGACTATCTCCTCTTCCCCATTCCTTCATTCCTTCTACTTTTTGATTTATAATTGTATTTCATAGCCAGAAAAATGCTGAAGAAGTTAATTATTTATATTATACAGTAAAAA
>NW_016859063.1:0-700 GCF_001698545.2 Rhinopithecus bieti | reverse complement strand
AGAAAGCTTCCAGAGGAAGGAACAGGTAGCAATCTTTTCTATTCTGCAGCCTCTGCTGGTGATAAAGGGTCTGGAGTGGGTCTCTAGCAAACTTCAGCAGACCTGCAGCAGAGGGGCCTGACTGTTAAAAGGGAAACTAACAAACAGAAAGGAACAGAATCAACATCAACAAAAAGGACGTCCACTCAGAGACTCCATCCAAAGGTCACCAACATGAAAGACCAACAGTAGATAAATTCACGAAGATGGGGAGAAATCAGGGCAAAAAGGCTGAAAATTCCAAAAACCACAATTCCTCTTCTCTTCCAAAGGATCACAACTCCTCGCCAGCAAGGGAACAAAACTGGACAGAGAATGAGTTTGACGAATTAACAGAAGTAGGCTTCAGAAGTTGGGTAATAACAAACTCCTCCGAGCTAAAGGAACATGTTCTAACCCGATGCAAGGAAGCTAAGAACCTGGAAAAAAGGTTAGACAAATTGCTAACTAGAAAAACCAGTTTAGAGAAGAACATAAATAACCTGATGCAGCTGAAAAACACAGCATGAGAACTTCGTGAAACATACACAAGTATCAATAGGTGAATTGATCAAGCAGAAGAAAGGGTATCAGAGATTGAAGATCAACTCAATGAAATGAAGTGAGAAGACAAGATTAGAGAAAAAAGAGCAAAAAGAAATGAACACATCCTCCAAGAAAT
>NW_016859062.1:0-1947 GCF_001698545.2 Rhinopithecus bieti | reverse complement strand
GCCCTCCTTTTATAAAGTATCTCTTGTATTTTGCAGTTACATCCTTAATGTTCAGTCAAGCAGTGATGACACCAATGGGTCTTGTAAGTAGAGTCCACTCAAAGCAGGAACATTTTGAAGTGTCTTTGTAGAGATGACTCAACTGTGATTTGGGATGTCTGGCCTAAGTTAGTTCTAAGTTTATCACCTCTAGGGCTCTCTTTAGGTTGGTGAAATGAAATTTCCTTACCGTCAGGAGTGGAGGAGGTTCTCTGCTTCTTTTCCAACTTACTTCTTTCCTCTTTTTTTTTTTTTTTTTTTGACTCTGGGTTTCCTTACTTTTATTTCCTTTCTATCTTTCATGGGAGATGTAAGTTTTAAGCAGCGCTAATTTATAGACTTTGGTTTTAGGGAGTTCAAGACGTAGGAAACCAGATTTTATCATGCTTCAGATGTTTTCTAATGCCCTCTTTCTCTGATTTAGCTGTGGCCAGAAGAGCTCTGAAGAGACAGGCGAGGTGAGTAGGAGAATTAATGAAACTTGACTTTTTTTCTTTTTTTTTTTTTGATTAAGCGGGAAAAATCCCCATTCTCTGTCTAAGGAAATTTAAGAGTGAATTTCACATTTCCTCTGTGGACACTCTGTGGTTCTCAGCAGGATCATGATGGCTGTTTGACATCACAACCAGGTTCAAAACATTGGATTCCTTATCCCTGACCCATTATCTAACTGGTCAGTTTCTTCTTTGAGGTATCTCTGTGAACTATGCCTTAACATCCAGGCTCTGCTAGTCTTAGTCCTTATCAGTGTTTACTCCTTTTTATTTTTAGATTAGTTTAGTTTTTTGTTTTGTTTTGTTTTGAGACTGAGTCTTGCTCGACTAGGTTCGAGTGCAGTGGTGCAATCTCGGCTCACTGCAGCCTCCACCTCCTGTGTTCTGGTGATTCTTCTCCTCAGCTTCCCAAGTAGCTGGGATTACAGGCACACGTCACCACGCCCAGCTAATTTTTGTGTTTTTAGTAGAGATGGGGTTTTACCATGTTGTTCACGCTTGTCTTGAACTCCTGACCTCAAGCGATCTACCTGCCTTGGCCTCCCAAAGTGCTGGGATTACAGGTGTGAGCCACCGTGCCCAGCTTGTTTCTTCTTTTTAAGTGGCATCCTCACCTTGATCTCTTACTTCTGATCCAGTCTGTGTACCACTTGCAGCTGGATCTCCTGAGGTACTGCTTTGATCATATCAATCCCCAATTCAAATAGCTCATAATAGAAAAATCAAGCTGTTGACCCCAATATTTAATGCCTTCTGTGATCTGGCCATAACCTCTCTTTCAGCCTCATCTGCTACTGTTCCTATTAATGAATCCTCTGCTCTAGCCAGATCCTGATGGAGGGGTGTTTCCCAGGTGCCAAACTGTAGGGGGTGCTGAAAAAAATTGCTGGAGTAAATATGAAGTATGGTGCTACATAACTGTTTTCCACATTGACTCCTTGAATTACTGTACAAACGTGAACTGGTCATTCTTGTTCTCCCCATCAAGCCAAATAGTGCTGTCAAGTGGGAAAATTTTTGTTCTGGCTATCTCTGATTTATCTCTGTTGAGTATTTTACAACATATAAGCCACCAACTTCTGACACCAATGTGTGAAATGTCATGTAAAGTCTGCAGTTACAGGCCGGGCACGGTGGCTTATGCCTGTAATGCCAGCACTTTGGGAAGCCAAGGTGGGCGGATCGCTTGAGATCAGGAGTTCGAGACCAGCCTGGCCAACATGGTGAAACCCTGTCTTTACTAAAATACAAAATTAGCAGGGTGTGGTGGTGGCATGTGCCTCTCATTCCAGCTACTCAGGAGGCTGAGGCACGACAATCACTTGAACCTGGAGGGGAGGTTGCAGGGAGCCATGATTGCGCCATTGCGCCCCAGCCTGGGTGAGAGTGAGACTCTCTCAATAAATAAATAAAT
>NW_016859061.1:0-963 GCF_001698545.2 Rhinopithecus bieti | reverse complement strand
TCCTCCTCCTCCTCCTCCTCCTCCTTCTTCTTCTTCTTCTTCTTCTTCTCTTCTTCCTCTTCTTCTTCTTCCTCTTCTTCTTCCTTTTTGACAGTCCGGCTCTGTCGCAACCAGCCTGGCCAACCTAGTGGAACCCCGTCACTACGGGTGGAGTGCAGTGGCACAATCTTGGGTCACTGCAGCCTCCACCTCCTGGGTTCAAGGGATTCTCCTGCCTCAGCCTCCTGAGTAGCTGGGATTACAGGCACCTGCCACCATGCCTGGCTAATTTTTGTATTTTTAGTAGTGACAGGGTTTCACTAGGTTGGCCAAGCTGGTCTCGACCTCCTGACTTCAGGTGATCCACCTGTCTCGGCCTCCCAAAGTGCTGGGACTATAGGCATGAGCCACAGCACCAGGTCAGATTATTCTTATTTTACAAAAATGGTGTCACAGTACACATATGGCTTTTCATTTTGCTTTCTTCACTTCGGAAGTCTATCCAGCCTGTCCATATGTGGCAATCGCTGTTGTAATGGTGCGGCAACATATTTTTGCTCCATTTCCATTTATCTCATCTTTGGTCCCATCGTAAATAAAAAAAGTACACTGAAGTAAAAGTGAGGAACCTTGGGTTTCTAGCATGGTTTTGCCACTAGCCAGCTGTGTGGCTATAGACAAATTGCTCAACCTCATTCGTTTCAGTTTTCGTTGTTAAGGGTGGGGAATATGATTTTAAAAGCCCCTCCTAGCTCTGTCAGATCAGGCCCATTGGTAATAGTATGTGACGGGCACCTGCTGTGTTCCAGGAACTGTTCTAGGTACTAAGAAAGCAGCAATGAATGTAGAAGAAAACCCCTATCCTCATAGAGCTTTCATTTCAATGTTGAATATATTCCCCTCTGAATAGCACCGCAAAGCATCCGAAAACAAGTGCCTCTTCTCCCTCCATTTCTTTACCCCCCAATTATTCTCCAACTCAGC
>NW_016859060.1:0-513 GCF_001698545.2 Rhinopithecus bieti | reverse complement strand
CTTTAAGCTGACCAAAAAAAAAAAAAAAAAAAAAAAAAAAAAAAAAAAAAAAAAAAAATACTGGTTTACACACAAAATTTAGAGAAAAAGGAATTGAGCAGAGGGCTGCGGCCTGGTCCAGGATGATGGCTGCACCCGCCCTGCCACCCCCTGTGGCCAGACAGAGGCTTAGTGACACTCACAGTGGCTTGCTTCTGAAGGAAGGCGTCCGCTTCGTCCACGAAGAGCAGGAGGCTGTGAACAAGAGGGAGGCCAAGCACGGCGAGATTGACACCTGCAGCGGCCCACAACGGCATCCGGCTGTGGCAGGAGCAGGCCGAGCGGGCAGATCTTTACAGGGTGCAGCCCCTGCCCCATCGGGAGCCCTAAGTCCTGGGTCTGACAGAAGCCCATCAGCTTGGCCTCTGGGCAGCTGACCACAGCCCAGCCTCACAAGGCCCCGGGAAGCCAACGGCACACGGGGGTACCAGACTCTGCCCCGTAGGATTCAACCCCACTCGGCCCAGTGCAGCG
>NW_016859059.1:0-557 GCF_001698545.2 Rhinopithecus bieti | reverse complement strand
TATATATATATTTCATTTTCAAATGCTTTAAAACATAGACTGTGAACAGTTTGCTAGAGCTCTTCTCAGGGCCTTGGCAGGGGCCCATGCCAGGGAGGGGCCTGAAGCTTAAGCTTCATTAACTCCACAGCTCATCTACCTCTGTCTTGCAGAGGGGTCTGGGTTCCAGATAGTCAAATCAGGAAACTGAGACAGAGGTCCACTCCAAAAGAGGCAGGGCTCATAAAACAAGGGTTAAGAAAAAGGAGGTGGCTTAATGTTCATGTGGTTATTCAGGGCAGCTGGCTCAACCCCAGGCCTTCTGTTCAGGTTGGATGATCTGCATTGGTGGTCACATTACAATGTGCCCAGCATAGTACAGAGATTAGGAAGGGCCCAGTGCCCTCTGTGTTTTGTGGCCAAGTCAGGCAGAAGATGAGGTCTGGTAGGGACTTGTATATATTTGTTTGTTTATTCAGTCATTGAATACTTCTTCCTTCCTTCCTTCCGTTCATTTCCTTTTCTTTCCTTATTTTCTTTCTCCTTCTTCTCTCTTCTCCTTCCTTCCTTCCTTCCTT
>NW_016859058.1:0-364 GCF_001698545.2 Rhinopithecus bieti | reverse complement strand
TTTATTTATTTTGAGATAGAGCCTCTCTGTGTCACCCAGGCTGGAATGCAGTGGCACGATATTGGCTCACTGCAACCTCCGTCTCTCTGGTTAACGCAATTCTCCTGCCTCAGTCTCCCAAGTAGATGGGATTACAGGTGTGTGCCAACACATCTGTAGTTTTCAGGACATTATGTATGTGACAATTGTTTGTGTTGTTTAGGTTTTCAGCATTATAGTCATCATCATTATCATAAATATACTTAGCATGGAAAATAGTCTCAAATCTAATCTAAGAATTTTTTTTTTTTTTGAAACAGAGTCTCACTCTGTCGCCCATGCTTGAGTGCAGTGGCACGATCTCTGCTCACTGCAAGCTCTGCCT
>NW_016859057.1:0-699 GCF_001698545.2 Rhinopithecus bieti | reverse complement strand
TAATTGCCAAACTGCATACTCATCATCTCTGCTAACAAGACACCAGGAAATCTCTGGAATAAAAACTGATATAAATAACTCTCAGTTAATTTAAAATCCCACATGGGTTCTCTGCTTGCATCCTGACTTTTCCTCATTTTGCTACTGGCTTCTGTCACTGGATTTTCAAGGAGTGGTAAGGAAACAAGGGAAGACCAAAAATTCTATTTTAGCTTCTTGGTAGAGGGTTTTGAGAAAGAACTTGTCAAGAAATTTTGAAAAGTGGTTTTAGGATGACCCGTGGATTTTAATGAGCCCAGCAATGGGTGTTGAGACAAGGGTATAATAATAATAAAGAGAATTAAGTGCTGGGCCCTGTGGTTCACGCCTGTAATCCCAGCACTTTGGGAGGCTGAGGCAGGCAGATCACGAGGTCAGGAGTTCAAGACCAGCCTGACCAACATGGTGAAACCTCATCTCTACTAAAAATACAAAAATTAGCTGGGCATGGTGGCGGGCACCTGTGATCCCAGCTACTCAGGAGGTGAAACAGGAGAATTGCTTGAACCAGAACGCGGAGGTTGCAGTGAGCCAAAATTGCGCCACTGCACTCCAGCCTGGGCGACAGAGTAAGACTCTGTCTCAAAAAAAAGGAAAAAAAAAAAGGAGAATTAAGCAATCTAGCTTAAGAAACAGTATATCCAAATAATCACACTGGGA
>NW_016859056.1:0-1576 GCF_001698545.2 Rhinopithecus bieti | reverse complement strand
TTAGGAATGACTACCTTGTCTCCTCATCTAGGCTGGGAAATACATACCACAGTGATCCTGAGGAGTGAGACATGCCATTTTTTATAAGGGTAGAGGGAAACGGGGGAAGGAAGAGGAATCATAAAACTACATCTCATCTATTCTGACAATGGAATAACTGAAGATTATTAATAAGGAAGATTTCATCCATTAATTTGTTTCATATTTAGCAATGCTATGTAGAGTTTGAAATATTTTCAGGAATCAACAGTGGTAATAAAATTTCATGTAAAGAAAATTTCAAGGAGGAGATTGATATAGAGACAACCCTGCTTGTACTTTATAAATGACTCCAAGTGGATAAGCAATCAGTATTTTCCCCTGGAGAAACATGGTGTTGGGACACTATTGCGTTGCTTAGTTCCAGTTCTAACTAGGCTCTAGGAAAGCCCCTAACCAACAAGGGTGATAAGTGGATAGGTTCTGGAGTCAAGAAATAAGGGTTTGAATAAGGGCTCTGCCACTTACCAGGTATGCAACATTTGGACATTTTACCAAAACCCATCTAACCCCTCATTTTCTTATTGGTATAAAATAGAATTCCAATAGTGTTCTTCTCTCCCCTGAGAGTGCTGAGTGCCTGATATGCGCTTGGCTTTGTGCTCAAAGTGCTGAAGACACATGAACAAAACAAGATAGGCAGTGACAGATCGTAACAGCATGAAAAAAATAAATAAGAGGACATGAGAGAGACAAACTCTGTGTCATGAGAGAGAGTGGGCGGTTGCTTTAATAGGTGGTCCTGGAAAGCCTGCCTTTCAGGTGATATTTCTGCTGAGATCAGAATATAAGAGCGAATCAGTCCTGCAAAGAACAACAATAGCAACAACACCAACAAAAAGACAAAAACGTTCCAGGGGATGAAACAGCAAGTGCAAATGTGCTAAACCAAAAAAGAACTTGATGTGTTGCAAAATGAGCAAGGAAGGAGGAATGTGAGTTGAGGTCAGTGAGAGAATCAAGGCCTTTAGCACATGGTGAAAAGTTCAGGTTTCATTTTAAGTGCAAAGTAAGTCTTGAAGATTTTTAAAGGGATGGCATGATCTGATTTATACTTTTGAAAATCATTGTGGCTGCTATGGGGGAAAATGGACATTAATATCTGGTATGTAGTGTCAAATAAATGCTAGTAATTAATATACTATCATTTATGTAATAGTACCTCTGCTACACATTATTGTTGATATTACTATTGATTCACACTCAAAGTATTAATGACAGTGTCCTGTGTATGATGAGCCTGTGCAGAAATTAAAATGATATGGCAACTACTACTAAGTAGGATAAGGTATTCTGCAGCAAATGTTCCTTTGTGTGTAGGCTTGAGCAAGTTAATCCCTATGAATTTCAGTCCTTTGATTTGTAAAATAGTAATAATGGTAAAGCAATTGTAGGATTTAAATGAGAAAATGTATGTAAAATGCATAGTAGAGTGACAGATAGTAGACAAATAACTAATATTACCCATTATTACCATTTTAAGTATATACACAAAGGGAAAAAATAATTGGCTACATTTTCAACCTCAGACTCTTTT
>NW_016859055.1:5535-11765 GCF_001698545.2 Rhinopithecus bieti | reverse complement strand
ATTTGAAATGAAAAAAGAAAATAATTTTCTACTCCTATCACTGTAAATGTTTATGGGCTGCCCATTTTTAGGCACAGAAGATGTCTCTTTAGTAGATTATTTGCCAGTAGAAAAGGATTTACACTGAGACATTCTATTTGGCAGGGTGTGAGGGATGTCTGGTTGTCCTTGTTTGCAGTATCATTTGTTTTCAAGGTGATTGACTCAATGTAGGGACCTAATCCATGACCTTGAAGCAAAGCAGAGTTAATTGACATAGCAAAGGATTCATTAGCATTTGTCTCTCAACCATGAAACCAGATGGGCAGGGTAGCCTAATTGAGAAATTAACTGTATATTTTCTTGCTTATGGGCTTTTAATGCACAAAAACAAAGGAAACATTTTTTCTTCCTCTTCTTTTTTTCCATCTTTTATTTTAGTTTCATGGGGTACATGTACAGGTTTGTTACCTGGGTATACTGCATAATGCTGAGGGTTGGAGTACAAATGATCCTGTCACCCGGGTAGCGAGCATAGTACCCAATAGTTAGTTTTTCAACCCTTGATCCCTCCCTTCCTCCCCACCTAGTAGTCCCCGGTTTCTATTGTTACCATCTTTATGTTCATGAGTACCCAACGTTTAGCTCCCACTGATAAGTGAGAACATGCAGTATATGGTTTTCTGTTCCTGCATTAATTCGCTTAAGATAATGGCCTCAGCTTCATCCACATTGCTGCAAAGGACATACTTTTGTTGTTTTTATGGCTGTGTAGTATTCTGTGACATATATGTGTTGGGGAAACCAGCCCCACACCACCCAGCGGGTACCTCGAGTCCGGCAGAGACAAAGGAGTTAGAAAGAGACAGAATAAGAGTTTAAAAGGCAGGTCCAGGGGAGCATCGGAGGCTTGCTCATGCTCCGGAGCTCTCAGGCTCCACCTAATTTATTGGTTTACAAGCTCTTTGTTCTTAGGGCAGATGGGAGGGGGAGGAAGGAATGAGGAAAAGGATTAATCAGTGAAGGAGAACTCATGAGTCATTCGATGAGAGGTATAGCAGTGGCGGTTTCTGTAAATTTCCCTGAGCAAAGGCGTATGTCTAAACTACTTAAGATCTTTAACTTACCAGGACTGAAATGAGTGGGAGCGGGTTTCAGGAGTAGCCAAGATGTGTGATTATACTCCACTGCTTCAAGGGACTGTTACCTCCCTGAGCAACCTGTGGAATGCCGCTCAGCGGTTATGCTCTGGGGGCATAAAGACATGAAGGCAATAAGGAGACTTGTCTCCTCAGAGGCCGCCCATGGCTTCCCATGTGTGTCTCACACAGGGGAGACTGAGACTCAACTGGTACCCCAGAAACTCTTTCCCACAATATGTACCACGTTCTCTTTATCCAGTAAACCACTGATGGACACCCAGATTGATTCCATGTCTTTGATGTTGTGAATAGTACTGTGATAAGCATGCGAGTGCAAGTGTATTTTTGGTAGAACAATTTGTCTTCTTTTGGATATATGTCCAGTAATGGGATTCCTGGGTTGAAAGGCATTTCTGTCATAAGTTATTTGAGAAATCTCCAAACTGTTTTCCACAGTGGCTGAGCTAATTTACATTCCCATCAACAGTCTATAAGTGTTCCCTTTTCTCTGCAGCCTTGCCAGCATTGGCTGTTTTTTTTGACCTTTTAGTAATAGCCATTGTGACTTGTGTGAGATGGTATCTCATTGTGGTTTTGACTTGCATTTTTCTAATGATCAGTGATATGCAGCCTTTCTTTATATGTATGTTGGCAGCTGGTATGTCTTCTTTAGATAAGTGTTTGTTCATGTATTTTACCAATTTTTGATGGGTTATTTGCTTTTTGCATGTTCAATTGTTCAAATTCCTTATAGATTCTGGATATGAGACTTTTGTCAGATGCATACTTTGCAAATATTTTCTCCCATTCTGTAGGTTGTCTGTTTACTCTGTTGATAGTTTATCTTCATGTACTGAAGCTCTTTAGTTTAATTAGGTCCCACTTGTCAATTCTTGTTTTTGCTGTAATTGCTTTTGAGGACCTAGTCATAAATTCTTTCACAATGCCCATGTCCAGAATGGTGTTTCCTAGGTTTTCTTCTAGGATTCTTATAGTTTGAGGTCTTATATTTAAATCTTTAACCCATCTTGAGTTAGTTTTTGTATATGGTGAAAAGTACAGATCCAGTTTCATTCATCTGCACGTG
Organism: Rhinopithecus bieti; assembly: GCF_001698545.2. Taxonomy (NCBI): domain Eukaryota; kingdom Metazoa; phylum Chordata; class Mammalia; order Primates; family Cercopithecidae; genus Rhinopithecus; species Rhinopithecus bieti. Next base: position 9,557 of record NW_016859055.1, on the reverse strand, counting down.
ACTAGCCAGCTATCCCAGCACTATTTATTGAGTAGGGAGTCCTTTTCCCATTCTTTATTTTTCTTGACTTTGTCAGAGATTGGATGGCTCTAGGTGTGTTATAACTGGATTCACTATTTTGTTCCATTAGTCTGTGTCCATTTTTGTACAGTACTATGCTGTTTGGGCTACTGTAGCCTTATAGTACAGTTTGAAGTCATGTAATCTGATGCTGGTTGTTTTGCTTAGGATTGCTTTGGCTATTCAGGTTTTTTTTTGGTTCCATATGCATTTTAGAAAGGTTTTTTTTCTACTTCTGTGAAAAATGACATTGCTTGCTTCATAGGAATAGTGTTGAATCTATAGTATGCTTTGGGCAGTGTGGCCGTTTAAGTGATATTGATTCTTCCAATCCATGAGCATGAAAATGTTTTTCCATTTGTTTCTGTCATCTATTATTTCTTTTAGCAGTGTTTTGTAGTTCTCCTTGTAGAGATCTTTCACTTCCTTGGTTAGATGTATTCCTAGGTATTTTATTTTTGTGTGGCTATTGTAAATAAGATTGCATTCTTGATCTGGCTTTGAACTTGAACATTATTGGTATACAGAAATGCTACTGACTTTTGTGCATTAATTTTATATCTTGAAGCTTTACTGAAGTTGTTTCAGTTCCAGGAGCCTTTCGACAGAGTCATTCGAGTTTTCTAGGTATCGAATCATATCATCTGTGAAGAGAGATAGCTTGCTTCTTTTCCTGTTTAGATGCCTTCTATTTCTTTCTCTTGCCTAATTGCTCTGCATAGCATTTTCAGTACTATGTTCAATAGATGTGGTGAGAATGGGCATTCTTGTCTTGCTCCAGTTCTCAAGGGGAATGCTTCCATTTCTGTCCATTCAGTATGATGTTAGCTGTGGGTTTGTCATAGATAGCTCTTATTATTTTTACTTATGTTGCTTCTATGCCTAGTTTCTTGAAGACTTTTATCATGAAGGTGTGTTGGATTTTATAAAAAGCTTTTACCACATCTATTGAGATGATCATATGGTTTTGTTTTAATTCTGTTATGTGGTGACTCACATTTATTAATTTGCATATGTTGAACCAACCTCACATCCTAGGGATTTAACCTACTTGATCATGGTGAATTAATTTTATCATGCACTGTTGGATTCAGTTTGCTAGTATTTTGTTGAGGATTTTTGCACCTATGTTCATCAGGGATATTGGCCTATTGTTTTCTTTTTTTGTTGTGTCCTTGCCAGGTTTTGGTATCAGTGTGATGCTGGCTTTGTAGAATGAGTTAGTGATCGATAACTATTTTGGGAATAGTTTCAGTAGAATCAGTACCAGCTCTTCTTTGTACATCGGATAGAATTCAGCTGTGAATCCATCCAGTCTGGGGCTTTTTTTGTTAATATGCTTTTTTATTATTGATTCAATTTTGGAACTTGATATAGATATATTCAGGGTTTCACTTTCTTCCTGATTCAAATTTGGGATGTTGTATTTTTCCAGGAATTTATCAATTTCCTCTAGCTTTTCTAGTGTGTGTGCATAGAAGTCTTCATAATAGTCTCCAAGGATCTTTTGTATTTCTGTGGGTCAATTGTAATGTTACCTTTGTGATTTCTGATGTGCTTATTTGGATTTTCTTTTTTTCTTTGTTAATCATCTAGCTAGCAGTCTATCAATCTTGCTTATCCTTTCAAAAAACAAACTTTTGGTTTCATTGATTCTTTCTATAATTTTTTTCTCAATTTTGTTCAGTTTCTTCCTCTTCTTTTTAACACAGTGAGCCAGGTGTGGCAGATAATATTTTCTAAAAATGGCTGCAGCAATATATCCAGTCCTACATGTTCCTCCAGAACCATGCCACCCTCCTATTAAGAGATGGAATCCATTTGTTTTCCCTTGAACCTGAGTGGAACCTGAGTGGAACCTGAGTAAACCTATTGAGATAGAATGGTCAGCAAATAGAATGGAGTGGAAGTGATGCTGCATGACTTCCAAGTCTAGGTCCTATAAAGCAATATGGCTCTACCTGGCTCTCCCTCTTTGGCATGCTCACCCTTGAGACCCAGGCACCATGCTATAAGTAAGCCTCAACCACATGAGGAGACAATGTGTGCTCTAACAGCACTAGCTGAGACCCCCAGCTGGCAGCCAGCATTAGCCATCGGAAATGTTAGTGAACTAGCCTCTAGATGATTTTATATCCTAGTCCTCAGCCTCTGAGCAACCCCAAATTGCAAATTCTTGAGCAAAAAAAATATATCATTGCTTATGAAAAGTTTGGGTATGATTAGTTAATCAGGATGAGATAACTAACACCAGGGCTTCCTCTTCTGGAGGTGTGGATAGTTTTTTGCTTCAAGGACGGATAGGAGAGGCCCTTGTTTCCAAATAGGGTGAACAAGATCAAGACTCAGAGGGTTCAAGCAGTGAGGTGGCAGTCTAGTCCACAAGGAATAGGATTTCTAATCCCAGTAGTTAAGGGTAGGGAGTTGTGAGAGCAGTGGAGATGTTGCCCTGCTCTCAATCTGGCTTTGGGGAAGAGGCAGGATCTCTGATAAGGCTGGCAACCAAATACTAAGCTCAGTGACCTTGGAAACTGCAGTTAAGGCTGTCATGATCTGCTGGGGGAGGAGGATGTGTACATGCACATGTGCGTAGGCATGTGCATGTGTGTGTACTGGAGGGATTGAGTCAGAAAAGCCAGCTGCCTTCAGGAGGATCACAAGAGCCAGAGCAAAGAAAAATGGCATAGTTACAACCACACACGGAAAGACACTCTTGGAGTTTATGTCATACCCTGGGACTCTTGTCAGACCCTAGGAAGGAGACCAGATCCTCAAACTTTATTCTGATGTTATATGTATAAATTGAAAAATTGTTAGTCATTTGTTCTAATATCATTTATCAGCTGATTAGTTACCTGGTTAATTCTTTTCTCACTAATTTGAAATATTGTGTGATCATATATGAATGTCTTTGGTCTGCTGTGTTTTTGTTCCATTAATCTGTCTGTAGTCACCAATATGATTCCATTTTACTGACTATATATTTAAAATACATTTTGTTATTCCTTCAGGCAGGCTTTCAAATCAAATCATCTGGTGATGTTCCTTTCAAAAAACTCATTGGGGCTTTGATGAGTATTGTCTTGCATATGAATAGTTAAAAATGGTAGATTGAACATACACTTAGCTCCTTTCCCTCCCAGAATCCCACTAAATGAGAATAAAGGAATGTTTACAGAAGATATAAATACATGAGAACAAAGTATGAGACAGGAGACAACAGTGACACAATTTTGGAAGTTGGTGGACAGATGGTAGAGGTTAAATGATTTAACAGACATGAGAAAGCTGAATCCTAATCTGGAAGTTGGAAAAGGGGAGAAATAACCTAATGTACATTGCAGACTCCTACAAAGAAGCAGGATTTGGCAGGTGGAATAATCAGTTGAAAGACTGTTTAAAAATTTAGTCCCTCATATCTCCATTCCAAATTTATACATCTGAACAAATATCCATCCCCCATTCTGGCAGGAGACTTGAAGTTTATTCTCTAAGGATGATAAGCAGATGATCTTTGAATTAGGCAATACGAGGTACAACTAAAACAGAGATACCAAACAGAAAACATGGGGACTAAGATAAACCTTATGTATAGGACCTAAGTTCTCTAGCCATCTTCCCTCATATAGCTCAGTAATGTTGGGAGCCAGATACATATGTTCTTCTTAAATTCTAGAAATTTTATATTGAATTATTTTATTACTGATTTCCTTCTATTTTTCTCTATCCTCTTTTCATAGAATTTCAACTATTCTAAAACATTCTCCCCCTTCTGTGGAGGGGGTCAAAGGCATCTTCTTTGAGAAACCTATCTTCCAAGAGAAATAAGCACATGACACTCAAATCAAAAGTTTTCCAAATATTATCCTAGAGAGAAAAGCACCATTGAGAAGCACCCCCCTGCCATGAGCTCCCAGCCTTCATTTTAGCGCCTGCCTCACTCTTTTTTTTTTTTTTTTTTT
>NW_016859055.1:0-1985 GCF_001698545.2 Rhinopithecus bieti | reverse complement strand
CTGAAGATTTCTCTAGAATGCTTTCTTCTCTTGCAAACTCGTGGAAATTAAATGCACAAACTATGTTACCACAGTATTTCTGTGCAAAGACCGAACTTTAGAAAAGTTGTCAGGAAATTCCAAAACTTCTACACCCTAATTACGTGGGTGTTGTGGCCTGAATGTAATTTTTCTATTCCTCTTTTCCTTGTTAAATTTATACCTTCAGTACAGTTCCGTTCATGTGGTAAAAACTGTGTCATAATTTGCCCAGGGTATGCAATGTGACCAAGTTCTCACTGTTCTAAAGATCCTTTACTAGGCATTTCCTGACTTTTTATTTTTCACCCTTTTAACAATTTTGCACTAATGCACACCATACAGGATATTAGCTTGAGAGAAAAGGAAGAAATTTAGGATAAGGATATTTGTAAACATGTGGCACCCACAGAGAACAGTTCAATAAGACCAGGTTTGCTGTTTGAATAAATATGCTTTTTAGGGCAGTCAACTTATTCTTCTAAGCATGAGAGGAAGAGAAAGACAAATCTTTATTTTGCATTTTTTATAAAAGCGATGCTAAGTTCACCTCATTTATCATTCAGCTACAAAATGGAAACTTGGCCTTTGTTCACTCACAACTCTAATTTTTCAGAAAGTCATGCACAGATTTGAAGAACTCTCACTTCTGTGTGGTTAACATGAAACCTTAAGTTTTTAGAACTTGGAAAACAGTTTTAACAAAGAAGGAGAACAATTTCAATCAGGTAAGAAAACAGTTTAATTTGTAGATTCAAGCCCTTAAATAATGGGGATCTACAGTAGGATTAGAAATCAAGAGACATCGAGATCTCCACAGACCATAGCTAAAATGAAACTAGTTCCAGTGTGGTGCAAATTGAAATTGATATTAATAGTTAATATTGTAGTGGATTTCAGGAATAAACTTTCTGTACAATTGTAGAAAACTATGATTGATATTTAATATAATGAAGTTTGCCCTGTTTCTTAACTGAGTTCTGGTCTACCACCATCCCCCCTACTCTTCCTGTCCTCTCCCCATCTCTCCCTCCCTCTCCCCATCTCTCTCTTTCCACTCACACACTTCTCTCTCTCCCCCCGCCCTCTCTCTCCTGTTTTCCAAATGGAACAGAGTTGGCTAGAGATGATGGTCTTAGCTGTATGTCCCTTCCACCCTCTTTCTCTTGTTGCCTAATTCCTCCTACCTCAGAATCCTGACTCTGTGGATTCACATTCTTTTGGCACTTGGTGCCAAGTTGCCTTCTGCCACTTGGCCATCCAGCTACTGCGTGCTCTCTGATGGGGCAGCTGGCAAAAGGAGGGGCCATCACTCCCTTGATTCACAGATATGATCATTTAATCAATTGTTCAACAATCATTTATTACATATCACCATGTGCCTGGCACTTGGATTGGAGTCCCTGGGAGGAGTAATGTGTTTCCAACTTACCTTGACTCTTCTGCAACTCCTCAAGGTCCCACTCCACAGCCTTATATGGTTAGTAGGCTCTCACTTTCTTTGGTGATCCTGGACTCCCAATTTTGTTCTCCTAGATTTAGGAAACTGTCAGACATTTTGCTCAACTTCTCAGCTTCTTCGTTCCCTCATTTGGGCTTGACAAATGTCTCTAAAGGACAAGGAACATCTAAATGGCAGGCTTACGTCTCTGCAGTTCTGTCTGCTCCTAGTTCCTAGAAGTTAAAGTTGTTTAATCCCTTGTTAGCAGTTCAATGCCTTAAAGCAGCTGTTTTTAAACAACTTTTCCAGCTTTTCTCAACAAGTTGTTTTAAACAACTTGTCCAATTTGTCCCTCATTGGAGGGGTGGTTCTAATGATCTAGTCTTCCCTCACCTTTTAAGATTCATTTCCACATCTTAGCTTCCTGAGATCATATCTCTCATACCCCTTTCTTTTAGGCAGAATTCATCATGTCATTCTCTGTGTCAGCAAACTCCTGAGTGCATGCCTGTATTAAAGAGTGTAT
>NW_016859054.1:0-517 GCF_001698545.2 Rhinopithecus bieti | reverse complement strand
ATAATTTTCTTTTTTATTTTATTTTATTTTATTTTATTTTATTTTATTTTATTTTATTTTATTTTATTTTATTTTATTTTAACTCAAATCCCAGTCATGCTCAATCCTTGTCTGGGAACCATCTTGGGAGAGCACAAGCATGGCTTAAATATAGTAGTGGATGCCAAATGGGGAAGCCATCAGCTAACTGCATTCTTTGAAACGTGTTAATTTAAGTGGCACATCTCCATGGCTGCCACAAAGGCTGTATATGATCCATTTTAATTTAACAAACATTTATTTGTTGCCAATTTTATTTATTTATGTATTTATTTTTATCATACTTTAAGTTCTGAGATACATGTGCAGAACATGCAGGTTTGTTACATAGGTATACACGTGTCATGGTGGTTTGCTGCACTCATCAATCTGTCATCTACATTAGGTATTTTTCCTAATGCTATCCCTCCCCTAACCCCGACCCCCCAGATAGGCCCTGGTGTGTGATGTTCCCCTTCCTGTGTCCATATGTTCTCAT
>NW_016859053.1:0-518 GCF_001698545.2 Rhinopithecus bieti | reverse complement strand
AAAAGAAGCATTGTATAAAATATCATATTTAGCTCTTTTCTGGCTGAAACCATAGGGTGTCGAAGAGAAGTTTCCTGCTGTTCCAGAAACCCTTAAGAAAAAGTGGAGGAATCTCACAGAGCCTGAGAAAGAAGTTTGCTCAAAAGATGCTTTGAAAGGCAAGGAGGAAGTTTTTGTATGAAAAAAATGAAGCACTGTCACAAGAAATATAGACAAATGTACAAAGCTGAAATCAAAATAGCTAGGATGGCAAGAAAAGCTGGCAACTTTCTACGTACCTGCAAACCCAAATTGGCATTTATCATCAGGATCAGAGGTAGCAATGCTCTGAGCCCAAAGGTCCGAAAGGTGTTGCAGCTTCTTTGCTTTCTTCAATGGAACCTTTGAGAAGCTCAACAAGGATTCAATTAACATGTTGATGATTGTAAAACCATATATTGCATGGGGGTACCCAAAGCTGAAGTCAGTAAATGACCTAATCTACAAGCGTGGTTATGGAAAAATCAATGAGAAATGAG
>NW_016859052.1:0-518 GCF_001698545.2 Rhinopithecus bieti | reverse complement strand
AAAGTGCTGGGATTACAGGCTTGAGCCACCGCGCCCGGCCCCAGTTATTTCTAATAGTTGTCAGGAACAGTCCTTTCATGTTGTTCTTCCACTCTCGCTCTCTTCGTGAATGTCAACTGCCAACAAATTCGATCAACAAATGTTTCTTAGTCACAAGCAGTTGCTCAGTTACTGGGAACCCAGAGGGGACCACGACAGCCAAAAGCCTTCCTCTTACTAAGGAACTTTCATTTTTTTCATTTTATTTTCTTCATATTTTTTCATTGTGATGGTCTTATTTTTATTACTTATTTTTTGTCTTTAAAATGTATTTATCATTTAATTGATAAATAATTGCACATATTCTGTACAACATGATGTTTTGAAACATGTATACATTGTAGAGTGGCTAAACTGACCTAATTAATGTATGCATTACCTCATATGCTTAATTTTTTTTGTAGTAGGAACTGTTAAAAATCTACTCTCAGCAATTTTTTTTCTTCTTTTTTCTTCAAATTCAGTCACATTTTTCAGTC
>NW_016859051.1:0-517 GCF_001698545.2 Rhinopithecus bieti | reverse complement strand
GAAAAGGATAATTCTTCAGATAAAACCTGGAAAGATGCTTTCTGTGAATCTGCTTTTTGCCATGTTTATTCATCTCACATAGGTGAAGCTTTCTCAACAGTAGGCATGTTGTAAACTCCCTATGGATGGATCTGCTAAGGGATATTTGGGATCACGTTTGGGCCTATGGTGAAATAGGAAATATTGCCAGAAAAAAACTTGAGAGAAGCTTTCTCAGAAACTGCTTGGTGATGAGAGCATTCCACTCAGGGAGTTATCACTTTCTTCTCATAAGGCACAGTTTGAACACTGTTCCTGTAAAACCAAAAGAGTGATATTTGGAGCACATTGAAGACTATGGAAAAAATTTAAATGTCGTCCAATAAAAAACAAAAGAAGCACTTGAAGAAACTGCTCTCTGACATGTCCTTTCTTTCCACAGGGTTAAAGCTTACTCTCCATTTCCCAGTTTGAAAGTCAGTCTTTGAGGGTTCTGCAAAGTGATAGTAAGTGGCAACCAGAGGCCTGTGTCGAGCAA
>NW_016859049.1:0-1328 GCF_001698545.2 Rhinopithecus bieti | reverse complement strand
TGTGATGTCACATATAATTTTGCTAGTTTCTCCTCTCCCTTCACTTTTCCTCTCTTGATAGTATGTTAATTGTATTCTCTCTCTGAATCTTTTTCCCCATTTCTTTTGCAGACATTTTACTTGTCTTGAAAGAGTAGGGGAAGAGCTGTTTTTAGGACTCTTAAAAGGGTACAGTATGGACGACAGTCTTGGCTAATGGTAACCAGATCCAGCGTGTCAGCGTGAGCTGGAATGAGTTCAAATTAGAAAAGCACTGGCGCTCAGTGGCAGGAATACGAGTGACTGCAAATTGTTAAACACATCTGCAAAGAGATACTGACATCATCCTCAGAATCTGTGGGGAATTGTACAGAGGATGTAGACCCATTTCTCTTTGACCCTGTAAGGATTCTTTAAAGAGTAATACCCTGAGTGGTTTTCTAGCCAGCTTGTCTGCTCATTTATCTTTGAGGACAACATGACTTGAGCTCCACAGGCCCCAGAGGTGAATGGATTCTGCATTTGAAAGTGCTGATGCTGAGAGACTGGGTCTTGGTGAACCCCAAGAGGTCTGCTTTTCCTCTACTCATTGTTCCTACTTTTCCTGGCAGCTAGCATTGCTGTTTCAATGGTTCTTTGCTGTTTAAGTTGTTTGGTAGTGGTGTGTCAGGATTTCGGTTTTCTGAATACTTTCCCAGCTGATTACTTGAGTGGTGGTCAGGGAGATGATGTTCTGGAGCTGTTGAGGTCAGGTGTCTGTCCGGATTCTCACAGCTCGTCTTTTGAGGAGAATGCTGTTCTCATTCTGCTGCCTTTGGTGGTGCTGTGTGTAGCTTTTTAGATATGGATGCATGTGAGTTGGGAGAGTTAATGAAATTTTTTTTAGGTGTTTTGTACAAAGTAGTCTGCACTACAGGATTCATTGTGACTTTTTTCCTTAACCTGCACATACTTCTCTGATAGCCTTTGCTGTCTTTCTCATGTGTTTGATTTTTCCAGCTCCTCTTGGTTGAATTTCTGTAAGGGCTCTGCTGTGGTTTAAATATGCCCCCGAAAGTTTATGTGTTGGAAACTCAAATGTCAATGCAACAGTTGGGATGTGGGGCCTAATAAGAGAGCCCTCATGAATGAATTAATGTTGTTATTGTGGTAATCGTTTAATAATCACAAGAGTGAGCTTGTTATCACAGAGTTCAGTCGCTCTTGCCCTTTTGCTTTTGAAATCCCACTCTGTTGTCATTCTGCCGTGGGATGACGCGGCAAGAAGACCCTCACCAGATGCAGGCCCTTCAACCTTGGACTTCCTAGCCTCCAGAACTGTACAAAATAAATTTCTTTCCTTTCCCTTT
>NW_016859048.1:0-846 GCF_001698545.2 Rhinopithecus bieti | reverse complement strand
CCTTCCTTTCTTTCTTCTTCCTTTCTTCCTTCCCTCCCTCCCTCCGTCTGTCTTTCTTTCTTTCTTTCTTTCTTTCTTTTCTTTCTTTCTTTCTTTCTTTCTTTCTTTCTTTCTTTCTTTCTTTCTTTCTTTCTTTCTTTCTGTCTCTCTCTCTCTCTCTCTCTCTCTCTCTCTCTCTCTCTCTCTTTTTTTTACAGGGTCTCCCTCTGTCACCCATGCTGAAGTGCAGTGGTGCAATCTTGGCTCACAGCAACCTCTGCCTCCCAGGCTCCAACCATCCTCCCAACTCGGTCTCTGGAATAGCTGGGACTACAGGCATGTGCCACCGCGGTCCAGCTCATTTTTTTTATTTTTGGTAGAGATGGGGTTTCACCATGTTGCCTAGGCTAGTCTCAAACACCTGGCCTCAAGCAATCCTCCTTCCTCGACTTCCCAAAGTGCTGAGATTACAGTTGTGAGCCACCGTGCCTGGCTACAATTTTATATTTTATTTCTTTTCCATTGTCTTTGATATTGGTATTAACATAATAAATACAGGCCTCATACAAAGATTTTGGGCTGGGCGTGGTGGCTCATGCCTGTAATCCTAGTACTTTGGGAGGCTGAGGCAAGAGTATCACTTGAGGCCAGTAGTTTAAGACCAGTCTGGGCAAAATGGTGAAACAGTGTCTCTACTAAAAATACAAAAATTAGCCGGGCTGTGGTGGCACGCACTTGTAGTCCCAGCTACTCAGGAGTCTGAGTTGGGAGGATGGTTGGAGGCCAGGAGGCAGAGGTTGCAAGTAGCCAAGATCACACCACTGCACTCCAGCCTAGGCGAAAGAGCCAGAGCCTATCTTAAAAAAA
>NW_016859047.1:0-946 GCF_001698545.2 Rhinopithecus bieti | reverse complement strand
GGTCCCAGGTACTCAGGAGCCTGAGGCAGGAGAATCACCTGAACCCAGGAGGCGGAGCTTGCAGGAAGCAGAGATTGCGCCACTGCACTCCAGCCTGGGCGGCAAAGCAAGACTCTATCTCAAAAAAAAAAAAAAAAAAAAAAAAAAAAATCAACTGAGCACATATATGAGGGTCTATTTCTCTATTCTTTTATTTTGTTCAATTGTTCTATAAGTAAAACTCAGTGCTCCTGAACTGCGGATGATTTTTGTCCTCTAGGATAAATTCAGGAATGTCTAGAGACATTTTTTGGTTGTCACAACTAGAGAATATGGGTGCTTCTGGCATCTAGTGAGTACAGGTCAGAGAAGCTGTGAGACATCCTATAAGTACAGGACAGCACTCTTTAAGAAAGAAATATCCAGCCCCAAAATGTCATTTATGTCAAGGTTGAGAAATCCTAATCTAACTTATGCTAGTAACATATTGTCTTGATTACTATAGCTATGGAATACATATCTTCACACTATAGGTAATATAAATCCTCCAATATTATTCTTTTTCAAATTTGTCTCAGCTATTTTAAGCTATTTTGATTTCCATATCAATCTTAGAATTAGCCTAACAATTTCTACAAAAATTCCTGTTAAGACTACTGTATTTGTACTGAATCTATAGATCAATTTGGGTAGAAATGACATGTGATTAAAATACTAAGTCTTCTAAGCCATGAACACAATATATCACTTCATTTATTTAGGTTGTCTTTAATTACTCTCAACAATGTTTTGAAGTATTCAGTGTAAAGGTGTAAAGGTCTTGGACATATTTAGTAACATTTATCCCCAATTATTTAATATTTTTGATATCATGATAAATGGTATTTTAAAATTTTCAACTTCCAGTTGTTCATTGCTGGTAAGGAGAAATACAGTTGAGTCCTTGTTAGATTCATTTATTAATTCT
>NW_016859046.1:0-251 GCF_001698545.2 Rhinopithecus bieti | reverse complement strand
AATCCCAGCACTTTGGGAGGCCGAGGCGGGTGGATCATGAGGTCAGGAGATCGAGACCATCCTGGCCAACACGGTGAAACCCCGTCTCTACTAAAAATATAAAAAATTAGCCAGGTGTGGTGGCAGCGCCTGTAGTCCCAGCTACTTGGGAGGCTGAGGCAGGAGAATCGCTTGAACCCGGGAGGCAGAGGTAGCAGTGAGGCGAGATCGCACCACTACACTCCAGCCTGGCGACAGAGTAAGATTCTGTC
>NW_016859045.1:0-944 GCF_001698545.2 Rhinopithecus bieti | reverse complement strand
AAAGGGAATGCTTCCAGCTTTTGCCCATTTGGTATGACATTGACTGTGGGTTTGTCATAAATAGCTCTTATTATTTTGAGATACATTCCATCGATACTTGGTTTATTGAAAGTTTTAGCATAAAAGGTATTGACTTTGGCAAAAGCATTCTCTGCATCTATTGAGACAATCATGTGTTTTTTGTCACTGGCTCTGTTTATGTGATGGATTACATTTATTGATTTGCATATGTTGAACCAGCCTTGCATCGCAGGGATGAAGCTGACTTAGTCATGGTGGATGAGCTTTTCATGTGCTGCTGGATTCAGTTTGCCAGTATTTTATTGAGGATTTTCACATCGATGTTTATCAGGAATATTGGCCTGAAATTTTCTTTTTTGTGTGTGTCTCTGTCAGGTTTTGGTATCAGGATGATGCTGGCCTCATAAAATGAGTTAGGGAGGATTCCCTCTTTTCTATAGTTTGGAATAGTTTCAGAAGGAATGGTACCAGCTCCTCTTTGTACCTCTGGTAGAATTTGGCAGTGAATCCGTCTGGTCCTGAACTTTTTTTGGTTGGTAGGCTATTAATTACTGTTATTGGCCTATTCTGGGATTCGACTTCTTCCTGGTTTAGACTTGGGAGGGTGTATGTGTCCAGGAATTTATCCATTTCTTCTAGATTTTCGAGTTTATTTGTGTAGAGGTGTTTATAATATTCCCTGATAGTAGTTTGTATTTCTGTGGGATCAGCAGTGATATCCTCTTTATCTTTTTTTATTGTTTCTATTTTATTCTTCTTTATTAGTCTGGCCTGCGCTCTATCTATTTTGTTGATCTTTTCAAAAAAACAGCTCCTGGATTCGTTGATTTTTTGAAGAGTTTTTCATGTCTGTATCTCCTTCAGTTCTGCTCTGATCTAATTATTTCTTGTCTTCTGCTAGCTTTTGAATTTGTTTGCTCTTT
>NW_016859044.1:0-846 GCF_001698545.2 Rhinopithecus bieti | reverse complement strand
TCAGTAAAATCAGGATCAATAATTCCTGGGACCACCATTAACCCCGCATAGTGCTGCTGCTTCAACCTAACAAAAGTCCTACATGCCCCTTTGGCAAAGGGCCATACACTCCAGTAGTTAACTTATATATTCCTCCATTAGGAGACAGAGTATAAGGTTGAGTAATAGCTAAGTCAGCAGCAGCACTCTGCTTAGTTGCAGCATAAAGCTGGGAAACAGGGGTAGGGGGTGATACCCTTAAGGATGACTCAAAGTCATTCCTTGATGTTGTAAGCCATCACTCACTGGGTATTGTGGTAGGCCTGCATTGTAATTGTTGGGTCCCCAAGCCTGCGGGCCCTGGTTCCCATTTCCTGGGAGGGGTGACAATAAATTTCCACTCTTATCAGTTTTTGAACGGCATTCATTTGTCCAATGTCGACCTTTTCCACATCGTTTGCACTCCCCAGAGGGTAACTTTTTTTCTTTTGCGGTCGGGAAGCCCAGTTTTTTCCAACATTCTTTCTTAAAACGGCCGGGTTTCCCACAATGAAAACATACACTTTGTTTAGAATTACTCTTTAAGGCCTTAGAAAGTGCTCCAGAGAACAATTGAGCATTGTAAATAGCTCCCCCAACGCCTGCACAAGCCTGAATATACTCATCTAAATTAGCTCCAGTGGCCTTTAAAGGTCTTAATAATTTCTGTTGCAGCTTTCATTTCTTTCAAAAATTTAAATTGTAGGGCTGTAAAAGTCACATTCTGGCCACTGTTTGGAAACTGAGCATTGGGGCCGAAAGCAGCCCGTGTTATTGGGAATAGATCTAATTCCTGGAAATCATCCTTTTCCTTTGATTCCTTCTTTT
>NW_016859043.1:0-941 GCF_001698545.2 Rhinopithecus bieti | reverse complement strand
ATCAGAAATATTATCTATTGTAAGACACAGAAAAAGGGTTGAAGATTGTTTTTGATGAGGAGGGAGTCTAGGTTGGTGAGGTAAAGAGATTGGTTTTTTCGAAGTCTTTAAAAACAATTTAATTCTATGTACATCTATTAAATCTGATAAAAATAAAAACTGAGGGGAAAAAATGAAGCCCCAAAATTATGTGTATGATATGTACTCAATTACTTAAGACTAATAAAATTCATAGAAAAAGTACTAAGGATCCACAAGGGTAAGTTTACAGGTGAGTTTTATTTTCATTATTATGTATTTCCAGATTTTTCACAGTATTTTGTGGTAGACAACTAGTTTATACAAAAGAAAAAAGTTTACTTGTTTTGTTTGTTTTGCTTTATTCTAAAAGAAAATGATCAGAAAGAAACACACCAAACAATGGTACTTGGGTGGTGAAAGTATGGATGCTATTTCTTTTTTGGGCTTTTCTGAAGTTCCCCAACGTCTTCTAATGAGGATGTTTTAAGGACTTTAGGAGACCAAGAAAAAGCACTCTGGTTGAGAAATAGACAAAGAAGTAAAGCAGGTGGAGAATACAATATCACCTTTAAAATTGGTAAACACTTGGTTGGAGGACTTGCTTAAAAGCCAGATTGCTGTGTTGTCTGGTTAATTAATCAAATTAACTGGAAACTTACCAAATATACACTCTGCTTTGCGCTGTGAGAACCATCCAAATGTGAACTTGGACTCAGTTACTGAGGTATGACACAGCCTTTGGGATCTTTCATCATCCTAAACATCCAGAGAGCCATTAAGAAAATGTCAATTACTCCCATTAGTGTTATCAAAGGGTGGTTATGTTTCTGTTGCTAAGTGACAACTCACAATATTTAGCATGGGGACAACCAGGAATGGAAAACGGAAACTCTTGCTAAAGTGATTGATTAGGTTTTTTT
>NW_016859042.1:0-945 GCF_001698545.2 Rhinopithecus bieti | reverse complement strand
AATGGAGTTTCACTCTTGTCAGGCTGGAGTGCAGCAGAATGATCTTGGCTCACCGCAACCTCCACCTCCCAGGTTCAAGCGATTTTCCTGCCTCAGCCTCCTGAGTAGCTGGGATTACAGGTGTGTGCCACAAAGCCTGGCTAATTTTGTATTTTTAGTAGAGACAGGGTTTCACCGTGATGGCCAGGCTGGTCTCGAACTCCCCCCCCACACACACACCACACCCTACCCTTTGCCTCAGTCCCCCAAAGTGCTGGGATTACAGGCCTGGGCCACTGCCTTGCTACCTTTTTTTTTTTTCTTCTTGAGCTGGAGAGTGTGGGCTTGTGTTGGGCTCTCATGAGTTGCCAGTGCCTTGAGGCTCAGTGGCCACAGTCCCCCCCAGCCTTACTCACTCCCTTACGCAGCTAAGTTTGGGAGCCATGGACTGAGCCCAATTGTGTAGAGCCCTTCCCCCTCTTTCTTTCTGTGCCCACATCAAGGGCAGACGAAGGCCAAACTGCGGTGGCCTGGGTGAGGGTCCCGAACACCCTGGACTCAGACCCCACCTCTCCGTGGCAGCGCGCCGCGGCAGCAGGTGCACAGGCCATGGCGCTCACTCTCAGCGTCTCACGCCAGAGCGACCTGGGCAAAGCCGCGCGCGCGGCGGGCCTGGCTGGGAGCGGCCCCGGAGCCCCCTTCAGACCCATGCGGATCGCGGCACTGCTGGGACGCGGGCATCCCGCGTGCTCCCGCCGGGACCACCAGGCCCGGCCGCCGCGGGAGCTCCGAGCCTCCCCACGGTCCCCAGGGGGCGCTGCGTGCTCGCGCCTCGGGGCGCAAAGCGAAAGTCGCTGGGGCACGCGGGGTGCCGTTGCGCGTGGGGCGCTGCCTGGGGGAGCCAGAGGCCCGAGGCCCCGGGACCCCTTATGCAGAGCCCGGGCCCCAGCCCCGGCCTGCCCAGCG
>NW_016859041.1:0-846 GCF_001698545.2 Rhinopithecus bieti | reverse complement strand
TTTCTGGTTCATAGTGACATTGCCGCACTTCCTGATTCATGTGGATAATTTTAACACTTCCTGGTTCATAGGGACATTGTAACATTTCAAGGTTCATACGGATAATTGTAGCACTTCCTGGTTCATAGGGACATTGTAACACTTCCTGGTTCATCCGGATATTTGTAGCACTTCCTGGTTCATAGGGACATTGTAACACTTCCTGGTTCGTGCGAATAATTGTAATACTTCCTGGTTTGCAGGGACATTGTGACGCTTTCTGGTTCATAGTGACACTACAACACTTTCTGGTTCATATGGATAATTATAGAACTTCCTGGTTCATAAAGACATTTGCAACCCTCTGGTTCATAGGAATAATTGTAGCACGTCCTGTTCATAAAGACATTTGCAATCCTCTGGTTCATAGGAATAATTGTAGCACTTCCTGTTTCATACAGACATTGTAGTACTTCCTGGTTCATACAGATAATTGTAGTACTTCCTGGTTCATATAGATAATAGTAGCACTTCCTGGGTCACAGGGACATTGCAATACTTTCGATTCACAGGGACGTTGCAATACTTACTGGTTCATTCGGATAATTGTAGAACTTGCTGGTTTGCAGGGACATTGTAACACTTCCTGGTTCATACAGATAATTGTAGCACTTCCTGGTTTGCAGGGACACTGCAATACTTCCTGGTTCGTAGGGATAATTGTAGCACTTCTTAGTTTGTAGGGACATTGTAACACTTCCTGGGTCATGGTGACACTGTGACATTTTCTGGTTCATATGAGTAATTGTAGAACTTCCTGGTTCATGAAGATATTTGCAACCCTCTGGTTCATAGGAATAATTGTAG
>NW_016859040.1:0-846 GCF_001698545.2 Rhinopithecus bieti | reverse complement strand
AAGGAGATTTAATTGAGGTAGAATGCTTAGTTCAGGAGTGATTACTTCAGGAGTAATTGCACAGTTACAATAAAGTTAAAGAGAGAAGCCTGGGTGCAGTGGTTCACACCTGTAATCCCAGCACTTTGGGTGGCCAAAACAGGCAGATCTCAACTTACCTATGAATAACCACATTTCATCTCTTGTGAAATCCTTTTTAGTTTGTGAAACTCACATGGGAGATCCTTTAATTTTTTGTCAGCAAGGATGTAGGCTGGTTAAATTTACAGTGATTCTTTAATGATGATAATGTACATTTGATTGATATCAGTAAGAAGTATCGATAGTACCAATATGAATATTTTTTGTAGTGCTAAAAATTTACAAGTTGCCGAACTATTTAATTATTTATTTTTACTATACATTAAGTTCTGGGATATATGTGCAGAATATGCACGTTTGTTACATAGGTATACACGTACCATGGTGGTTTGCTACATCTTTCAACCCATCATCTAGATTTTAAGACCTACATGCATTCATTACTTGTCCTAATACTATCTTTCCCCTTGCACCCCTTCCCCCAAGAAGTCCCAGTGTGTGATGTTCCACTCCTCCATGCCCATGTGTTTTCACTGTTCACCTCTCACTTACAAGTGAGAACATGCAATTTTTGCTTTTCTGATCCTCTGTTAGTTTGCTGAGAATAATCATTTCCAGCTTCATCTATGTATCTAAAAAGGACATAAACTCATTCTTATTTATGGCTGCAGAGTATTCCATGGTGCATGCATGCCACATTTTCTGAATACAGTCTATCATTGATGGGCATTTGGGTTGGTTCCATGACTTCATAATTGTAAATAG
>NW_016859039.1:0-843 GCF_001698545.2 Rhinopithecus bieti | reverse complement strand
TTCAGCATGAAAATATTAGTTTCATTCAGAATGAAAATATTAGTTTCATTCAGAATGAAAATATTAGTTTCATTGCCTATCTGTGAAGTTATACTCGATGAGTAATTAATGTCTCTGAGCTTCACTGTCCCGCTGATATAATCCATGACTTAGTTATACTAACATCTGCCTCCCAGCTGCCCCCATTGGCCATATATATAGGACACTCTGGGGTTAAAACTTTTTGAGACAAGAGGCTAAGAAAGTGACATACTGGGTGGGTACAAGGAGTCCAAAATAATCAAGAGGGACAAAGAAAATAAGTTATAAAACATACACAAGAATAGAAGGGCTTGAGGTACATAAGGATTTTTGTATGACTATGGAAGTTAAGGCATGATACCAGGGCCCTTTTATGCCATATCTGTATAATATCCTAACACTTGCTCATGGAGGAAATTTTAGGCTATTCATGCACCTGGTACCACCAAGATATATCCCACTGAGTTATACTGCCCAGGTTGAATGAACCTGGCTCATTGTTTATGACACCTTTCAGGGCTGGATTCAGGGCTTTGTGATTACACAGGCACCACATTGGGTCTACTCAGTGCTACTCAAAGTGTAGTTTGCAGACCTACTCCAATCATACAACTATTTGTTACTGGCCAATAGAGATAATAGGTGTGACATAAGTTTAGAAACTGAGACTGAGCATTTAGAAACATAGAGAGATTTCACATTTCCAGAAATTTTTATTTTATAACAGCATTCATCTAGGAAAATTTGAAAATTTAAAAAAGCTAGTCATCTCATACAATTAGAGAAGCACTGGATGATTCTTCTATTTCTTCTCCTCCTCTT
>NW_016859038.1:0-725 GCF_001698545.2 Rhinopithecus bieti | reverse complement strand
GAAAGAAGAAGAAGAAAAGAAAAAGCTTTTAGGCTGGGCATGGTGGCTCACGCCTGTAATCCCAGCACTTTGGGAGGCCAAGGCTGATGGATTACCTGAGCTCAGGAGTTTGAGGCCAGCCTGGGTGACACGGTGAAACCCTGTCTCTACTAAAATACAAAAAATAAGCTGGGCGTGGTGGCATGCACCTGTAGTCCCAGCTGCTCGGGGGGCTGAGCCAGGAGAATTGCTTGAACCCGGGACGGAGAGGTTGCAGTGAGCCAAGATTGTGCCACTGTACACCAGCCTGGGTGACAGAGCGAGATTCTGTCTCAAAAAGGAAAAAAAAAAAAAAAAGATCAAGACATCCATCACTTGAAGACCTAGGTTAGGTTAATTAATTTGTACTCCACGCAGTAGAGTACTAAGCAGCTACTCAAATGAATGGGGCAGGTCTATGCATACTGACTCAGAAAGGTGTCCAAGACATAACGTTTTTTTTTTTTTTTTTTTTAGACGGGGTCTCGCTCTTTCGCTCAGGCTGGAGTGCAGTGGCGTGATCTCAGCTCACTGCAAGCTCCACCTCCTGAGTTCACGCCATTCTCCTGCCTCAGCCTCCTGAGTAGCTGGGACTACAGGTACCCGCCACCACGCCCGGCTAATTTTTTGCATTTTTGGTAGAGACAGGGTTTCATCGTGTCAGCCAGGATGGTCTCGATCTCTTGACCTCGTGATCCACCCGCCTC
>NW_016859037.1:0-1577 GCF_001698545.2 Rhinopithecus bieti | reverse complement strand
GATAAGATGAGAGATAGGAGTCTAGGGATTGGTACTAGTGCGCTCCATGCTTTTCTATATTCTTAAAATAGTTTATATCTTTTTTTTTTTTTTTAAAGGAACTAGAAGGAAGTGACTGCAAATGAGCAGAAGGATCTTTTAGGGGGTGGAGATGCTCTGAAATTAGATTGTGGTGATGATTGCACAACTCCATAAATTTTCTTTTTGTTGTTGTTTCTTTCTCTCTTTTTTTAACAGAGACTAGGTCTCGCTATGTTGCCCAGGCTGAGCTCAAACAATCCTTTCCCCTGAGCCTCCCAAAGTGCTGGGATTATAGGCGTGAGCCACTATCCCCAGCCCATAGCTCTGCAAATTTTCTAAAAATCATCATAAAATTGTACACTGAAAAAGAATGAGTATTGGCATGTAAATTCTACTTTGATGATGCTGTTAAAAAATAAAATTAAATTCAAGATATTTAGAAGAACAAAAAGCTCCAGTAGCTTCTAGTCCCAGCTAAGACAGAGTAAGTGGAGTGCACTCTATGTCTGTCACCGAGCACAGCTAAGACACCACACAGAATAAAATAACAGCAGACAGACTGGAGAGAAATCGAAATGTGAGGCCGGACTGACAGCGTGGTCGTGGTCAGTGTCCTGTCTCTTGCCCTTCCCTGTCTCTTGCCCTTCCCTGTCTCCTGGCTTTGATGTTCAGCAGTCTGAACCTCAAAGTAGCACAGTGAGTACGGCCAAGAGAAACCCTCCTTTCTGGTCAGTGGCCTAGAAAGGGGTTGCCCCGGAGGATGAAGAGAGTCGGGGGATATGTGCTGTTTTCCTTCTCCTGCTCTTGTCCAAGAAGCAAACCCCTGTCCTGAAACTGCACTCCCAAAGTAGTGATAGCAGCAGCCACAGCAGCAGGAGCAACTGCAGGAGCCAGCAGGAAGCATATGGCAGTGTCCAGAGGAAGCATGTGACATGCCCAGAGGAAGCATATGACATGCCTGGAGGCGAGGACCAGGAAAGGGGGCTCCTGGAAAGCCACAGAGTATGAGAAACCAATAAGGAGGAGCTCAAGAGAGGCATCCCATAAAGCTGTGTACAAAGTTCCAGACTCAGCCCTGAACCGAACCTGTGTGGAAATGACCCCAAAGAGCAAGTCTAAGGCTTTGAGAATTGAATCATGGGGTAGACCACTGACTGCCAAGGTCGCAGACTGGCCTCGGGGATGCGAGTGTGAGCTGGATGCAAATATGACACACAGACTTTGAAAACTGAACTCATGGTTCACGCCTGTAACTCAACACTTTGGGAGGCTGAGGTGGGCAGATTGCTTGAGCTCAGGAGTTCAAGACCAGCCTGGATAACATGGCAACATCCCATCTCTACAAAAAATACAAAAATTAGTCAGGTGTGGTGGTGCATGCCTGTGGTCCCAGCTACTCAGGAGGCTGATGTGAGAGGATCACTTGAGCTCAGGAGTTCAAGGGTATGGTAAGCCAAGATCACACCACTGCACTCCAGCCTGGGTGACAGAGTAAGATCCTGTCAGAAAGAAAGAAGGAGAGAGACAGAAGGAAGGAAGGAAGAAGGGAGGGAGGG
>NW_016859036.1:0-2418 GCF_001698545.2 Rhinopithecus bieti | reverse complement strand
CTAAAACCATAAAAACCCTAGAAGAAAACCTCGGCAATAGCATTTAGGACATAGGCACGCGCAAGGGTTTCATGTCTAAAACATCAAAAGCAATAGCAGCAAAAGCCAAGTGTTGTAATATAAGTCTTTGTTCACTGTGTCCTTATCTGCATTAGTGGGTACCCCAAACCCAGTAACATTGTTACTCTTGCACACTTTTAGAGGTACTGCTTTGGTGGTCTTTGGTAAGGTCCAGGAGGATTCCCTGGATTACCACACAGTGTCTCTTTTTGTTTTCTCTTACTTTCTCCCAAGCAAACAGAGTCTCTCTTTGTGCTGGGCTGCCGGAAGTTAGGGAGGTGTGATTCAAGCACTCTCATGACCGCCACAGCTGCACTGGATCACACCCGATGCTAACATAGTATTGGGTCTTACCTAAAGCCTATGACAACTATTGCCTGTCTATCACTGATATTTATTCAAGGCCCAAGGACTCTCTAGTCAGTAGGTGATGAATCCTGCCAGGGCTAAGATTTTCCCTTCAGGACAGCAGGTTCTCTTCTAACCAGTCTAGAACTGCCATCCAGGAGCTATGGCCTGGAATTTGGGGCTTCAGGAATCTGCTTGGTGCTTTATTTTACTGTGGTTAAGCTAGTATCCAGGTTGCAAGAAAAAGTCTTCTTCTGTCTTCCCTCTCCTTTCAACTGGATCTGCAAGCTGTGCTACCTGGAATTGGGAGAGGGGTGACCCAAGCACTTTTTTGGCTGCCCTAGCTGGTGTCTAACTAGGTCACATGGACCTCAAGTCCACTGTCCCCAAGTCCAGCACAGCACCAGGACTTGCCCAGAAACATCCATCCTTGTGCCCTATACTGTGTCTCATGTTTATTGAGGACCCCGGGACACTTTGCTTCACGGTGATGAGCTAATCAGAACTCATGGAGGAATCCCCTCTGACTTGAGCTGGTCTAGTTCTCTGGCCAAATTCTGGCCTGTGTTGTGTTCTGCTGTAACACAACGACACTAAGTTCCAACACAAAGTACCACAAATCATTTGGCTCTCCCTCCCACAAGTACACAATTTCTCTTTCCAAAGCAGGCAAGCAGGGCTTCTAGGGGTTAAAGGAGGAGTATTGTAGGCAATGCAAGACCGGCTCTCTTACCCTCTTCAGTGTCTCTTTCCTTGATATGATGTTAAAACCAAGCACTGTAATCCTTCATCTGATTTTTGGTTCTTATGAAGGTGCTTTCTTATGTGGGTAGTTGTTCAATTTCGAGTTCCTATGAGCGGACAAATACTGAAAGGGTTCATTCAGCCTTCCTGCCCCACCTATGTAATTTATATTACATAGAGGGAGTAATATGAAATTATATATATATACACATATATATATAAAATATTTTTCTATGTGCAAAGGTTCTTCCTAACCTTTTATCACTGTTCTAGTAATCATTACCAGTGGGGGTCATCATTTGTACTTTTGGAATATTTCAAGGCTCATTTCCTTCCAGGACATGGTAGGAGTACTTTCCCTGTCCCTGCTGAGATTAGGCCATGTCATCTGACTTGCTTTGGTTAATGAGGTGTGAGGAGAAGATATGTGCAAATTCGAGGCAGAAACTTTACAAGACAGTGCATGTTTTGCCCTGTTTCCTTTCCTTACTGCAGTGATAAAGGGGAGTATTCTAATCAAGTATCCATTACCCTTGGCTCATGAATGACTTCAATGAACAATATCTACCACTGCATTTTGGGCATATTGTGTGAGTGGAAAATAAACTTTTAAAGATCCTGAGATGTAGGGGATGATTTTTTGTAAATAAAAAATTTGGATAAAATCTCTTCACTGAAAGAATTTAAAATAATGTTTCCTCATTATGAACAAATATATGCTTCTTATAAACTACTGAAAAATAACCAAACAAATAGCACAAAGATGATCCTACCAATGGTGTTATTGATAATGATATTACTTTCAGTTTTCTATAAATCTTTTAATGTGCAAACAAAATTTTTAAGTTATTTGACTCTCCTACATCATTAGAATGAATGACAAGCTTTTAGCAAGAAAATATAAATGTAAAAATGGCTTAAATATAGGATCCAATAAAATTCATAATTAAAGATGGAAGCATAAGGTATACTCCCAAACAAGACTAAAATATATAAAGAATTTATTAGGCCGGGCGCGGTGGCTCAAGCCTGTAATCCCAGCACTTTGGGAGGCCGAGACGGGCGGATCACGAGGTCAGGAGATCAAGACCATCCTGGCTAGCCCGCTAAAACCCCGTCTCTACTAAAAAAAATACAAAAAACTAGCGGGGCGAGGTGGCGAGCGCCTGTAGTCCCGGCTACTAGGGAGGCTGAGGCAGGAGAATGGCGTGAACCTGGGAGTGCGAGCTTGCAGTGAGCTGAGATCTGGCCACTGCGCTCCAGGCT
>NW_016859035.1:0-1951 GCF_001698545.2 Rhinopithecus bieti | reverse complement strand
TGGGATTACAGGCATATATATATATATATTATAGATATTTTATATATATATTAGATATATATATATATACACACACACACACTTTTTTTTTTTTTGAGATGGAGTTTCGCTCTTGTGGCCCAGGCTGGAGTGCAGTGGCACGATCTTGGCTCACTGCAACCTCCGCCTCCTGAGTTCCAGCGATTCTCCTGCCTCAGCCTCCCAAGTAGCTGGGATTACAGGCATGTGCCACCAAGCCCAGCTAATTTTGTATTTTTAGTAGAGACAGGGTTTCTCCATGTTGGTCAGACTGATCTCAAACTCCCGAGCTCAGATGATCCACCTGCCTCAGCCTCCCAAAGTGCTGGGATTACAGGCATGAGCCACTGCGCCGGCTTTAAATTTTTTATTAAAGTACTTGAAAAGGTCACATAGAACTAAAAGCCTAAAAAGAGTCACTAGGCCATATCTTCTCCTTCATTCTCTTCAGTCTCCCTCGCCAGAGGCAACCGTGTTTTGTTCTTTCACTCTTTCTTCTTGGCATTTGCACATCTATTTCTATTATGCACATATTGCTATCTTTTGATTCATCAATTTTAAACCTTATCAGTCAATTTCCTCTGATTATAAATGAAGATTTTGTTCTGTTATGCCACCATTCTCTTACCCCATCCTCCCAATATAGTTGTATTTATAATTTGGGGTTAAATAAAGATGCAATGTTTACATGCTTTTGCCTATGCAAATATTATACACACCTGAGGATTGTAGCATATTTTGATTCCTCATCTTTTTTTGTTTTTCCTGAAGTAAATAATTGTCTTTTATTTTATTTTATTTTTTATTTTTATTTTTTTGAGACGGAGTCTCACTCTGTCACCCAGGCTGGAGTGCAGTGGCCGGATCTCCCCTCACTACAAGCTCCACCTCCCGGGTTTACGCCATTCTCCTGCCTCAGCCTCCCAAGTAGCTGGGACTACAGGTGCCCGCCACCTCGCCCTGCTAGTTTTTTTTGTATTTTTTAGTAGAGACAGAGTTTCACCGGGTTAGCCAGGATGGTCTCGATCTCCTGACTTCGTGATCCCCCCTTCTCGGCCTCCCAAAGTGCTGGGATTACAGGCTTGAGCCACCGCGCCCAGCCTGTCTTTTATTTTTAAATTTTCTTAGTTTTATTTGTAGTTCTTGATAATTCCCACCCCTTCCGTTTGTCTCTCCCATAAGATAGCTCTATCAGGTAATTTATTAGGTCTAATTTATTTTCTTTTCCCAAAGCCATCTCTTATAGAGATCTCAATTCCTCTTTTTGTTTTGTTTTGTTTTGTTTTGTTTTGTTTTGTGTTTTGAGACAGGGCCTCACTCTATCACCCAGGCTGGAGTGCAGTGCCACAATCACAGCTCACTGCAGCCTCGACCTCCCTGGTTCAAGCAATCCTCCTGGCTCAGGTTTCCAAGTAGCTGGGACTATAGGCGCGTGCCATCACGCCCAACTAATTTTGTTTATTTTTGTCGAGGTGGGGGGTCTCACTTTATTACCAGGCTAGTCTTGAACTCCTGACCTCAAGGGATTCTCCTGCCTCGGCCTCCCAAAGTGCTGGGATTACAGACGTGAGCCACCATACCCAGGCCTCAATTCTTTCTCTATCTAAAGTCTTTCCCCTGCCCCCAGATCTGCTACTCAGCTGCCTTCCTGAGATTCACTTCGCCACTATTGTAGGAATTTAATTTGCCATTCTCTTCATCATTCTTGGTCTAGTCCCTTGTTTTCAGGTAACATGTCTCCAGTAGTTTTCTGAGAAAGAGTGTATAAGTGGTAAATTTTTTGAGACCTTTCGTTTTGAAGATGTTTTATTCAGTCCTCACACTTGATTTCTACTTTGCTGTGGAAGATAATTTTGAAGACATTGTTCTATTGTCTTTTACATTTTCATTTATATATATTTTAAATAAAATACATATTATTTAATCTATAAAT
>NW_016859034.1:0-1692 GCF_001698545.2 Rhinopithecus bieti | reverse complement strand
CTTTGCTGACTAATAGTATACTGTACAGTATAGCAAACTTTGTTTATCCATTCTTCTGCTGACAGAATTTGGGTTGTTTACAACTTGAGGCTATTAGGAATAAAGTCCTATGAATATATAAGTACAAGTCTGTTTGTGGACATATGCTTTTATTTCTCTTGGGTAAATACCTAAGAGTGGATTTTTTTTTTTTTTTTTTTTTTTTTTTTTTTTTTTTTTTTTTTGAGATGGAGTCTCGCTCTATTGCCCTGGCTGGAGTGCAGTGGCATTATTTGGCTCACTGCAAGCTCCAAGCTCCACCTCCCGGGTTCATGCCATCATTCTCCTGCCTCAGCCTCCTGAGTAGCTGGGACAACAGGTGGCTGCCACCACGCCCGGCTAATTTTTTGTATTGTTAGTAGAGACAGGGTTTCACCATGTTAGCCAGGATGGTCTCGATCTCCTGCCCTCATGATCTGCCCACCTCAGCCTCCCAAAGTGCTGGGATTACAGGCGTGAGCCACCACATCTGGCCACTACTTGTTTTTATAATGACTCATATGCACAAAATAATTTCTTAAATGCTATTTATTGGCTTTTAACTTTTCTAACCTATAGACAAAACAAGTGAAATGTAACTGTAATTATAGAAGAGACTAAACAGTGGAGAAAAGAGAATGGTAGG
Organism: Rhinopithecus bieti; assembly: GCF_001698545.2. Classification (NCBI taxonomy): domain Eukaryota; kingdom Metazoa; phylum Chordata; class Mammalia; order Primates; family Cercopithecidae; genus Rhinopithecus; species Rhinopithecus bieti. The sequence goes on along the minus strand of NW_016859034.1, from coordinate 1,028 downwards.
TAAGAGGAACAGCTTGTGCAAAGGCCCTGAGGAAGAAAAGCTTTGATGTATTGAAGAACTTGAGACCATGTAACTAGTGTACAGTGTTTGAAAAGAATAGTGGTAGGTGATGAGAATGGCTGGAGTCCGGTTAAGAACAGCCTAATAGGCCACATTAAGCATGTGCACCTGATGAATAGTTTTAGGAAATAGAGTCATATGGTTCATTATTTTCTGTGGAGGGAATGCAAATATAAAAGGGGAAGGGGCTGGGCGCGGTAGCTAACACCTGTAATCCCAGCACTTTGGGAACTCAGGTGGGTGAATCACCTGAGTTTGGGAGTTCGAGACCAGCCTGGCCAATCTGGTGAAACCTCGTCTCTACTAAAAATACAAAAATTAGGCTGGGCACAGTGGTGTGCAGTGGCTCACACCTGTAATCCCAGCACTTTGGGAGGCCAAGGCAGGCAGATCACGAGGTCACAAGATCAAGACCTTCCTGGCCAACAAGGTGAAACCCCGTCTCTACTAAAAATACAAATATTAGCTGGGCATGATGGTGCGTGCCTGTAATCCCACCTACTCAGGAGACTGAAGCAGGAGAATCACCTGAACCAGGGAGTTGGAGGTTGCAGTGAGCCGAGATCCCGGCACTGCACTCCAGACAGGGGACAGAGTGAGACTCTATCTAAAAACAAAATACAAAAATTAGCTGGGCACTGTAGCAGGTGCCTGTTATCCCAGCTAGTCAGGAGGCTGAGTCAGGAGAATCACTTGAACCCAGGAGGCAGAGGTTGCAGTGAGCCGAGATTGCGCCATTGCACTCCAGCCTGGGTGACAGAGCGAGGCTCCGTCTAAAAAAAAAGAAAAGAAAAAAACAGAAAAGAAAATTAAAAAAGAAAAAGGGGAACAGAAGAAGCTCCTGTAGTAAATCTTCAGAGAGACAGACATGCCATTAGGCTAGAGATGAAAAGACCTGGGCAGATTGAAACATATTTTGGAAGTAGAATTTGAGCTTATGGCATCTCCAAAAACAAATGAATTTTCAT
>NW_016859033.1:0-397 GCF_001698545.2 Rhinopithecus bieti | reverse complement strand
GTCCGTCTGCCTGCCTGTCTGTTCATCTGTCTGTCCGTCTGCCTGTCTGTCTGCCTTCCTGCCTGTCCACCCTGCCTGTCTGCCTTCCTGTCTGTCTGCCTGCCTGTCTGTCCATCTGTCTGTCTGCAACCTGTCTGTCTGCCTTCCTGCCTGCCTGTCTGTCTTCCTGCCTGTCTGTCTACCTGTCTGTCTGCCTTCCTGCCTGTCTGCCTGTCTGTCCGTTTGCCTGTCTGTCCAATTGCCTGTCTGTCTGCCTGTCTATCTGCCTGTCTGTCTGTCTTCTTGCCTGTCCGCCCTGACTATCTGTCCACCTACTGGTCTGTCTGTCTGCCTTTTTGCTTGTTTGCCTGCCTGTCTGCCTGTCTGTCTGCCTGTCTGTCTGCCTGCCTGTCTGTCC
>NW_016859032.1:6586-7783 GCF_001698545.2 Rhinopithecus bieti | reverse complement strand
GGAAAACAGCATGTTAGCTCTGAAAAAAAAAATTAAAAGTAGAATTACCTTATGGTCTAACAATTCCACTTCTGGGTATATAACCAAAAGGATTGAAAGGAGAGTCCTAAAGAAAAGTTTATATACTCATGTTCATAGCAACTTTATTCACAATAGCCAAAATGCGGAAGCAACCCAGGTGTTCATTAACGGATGAATGAATAAGCAAAATGTGATGTGACCATACATTATCATTCAGGGTTATAAAGGAGGGCAATTTTGACACATCCTACAATGTGGGTGAACATTGAGGACATTATGTTAAGTAAAATAAGTCAGACGCAAAAGGACAAATACTGTATGATTCCACCTTTCTGAGGTACCTACAATAGTCAGAGTCACAGAGACACAAAATAGAGTAGTGGTGGTCAGAGGCTGGGAAAGGGGAAATGAGGAGTTGTTAAAGGAGTATAGAGTGTCCATTTTGCAAGATGAAAAGAGTTCTGGAGGTTGGTTGCAGAACAAAGTGAATGTTCTTAATGTTACTGAACTGTACACTTAAATAGTTAAGATGATAAATTTTATGTTGTGTTTATTTCACCACAACATTTATTTTAGTTGAAAAAATGAAAACCATTAGAAATAAATGGAAAGTCATGGTATCAGGGGAGCCTTAGGATTTTCCAGGCCACAGTGCGCATTAAGCACACGTCCCGCACAGTCCAAGGCATTGCTCTTTCTCTGGTCTCAGAGCAACATACTAAGGGTTAAAGGCAATTCTTACAAACTGCAGGGAATTTGAGAATTGACCACAGAAGGTGTTTTTTGACAGGACAGGCAATCCAGCTTCATCTCAGAAATTCTTGAACGTTCTTAGGTGCCATCCCATGTGATAACCCAGAGTTATCCTCTTCTAATGGAGAAGAAAAAAGGGAAGTCTTCACTCTAAGAACTGAAGGGATAGACAGTTGACTCTGCTAACGTGTGTGCTAACTATGTGAAGATTGCAGGCCCTGCTGGAAGCCTCAACAGTGCCAGAAAGGGCACTTTGTTTTTTTCACAACTTTATGAGGAGAAGGCACCCAAACAGATGGCTTCCTACTCCGATGGTTGCTAGAGTGAGCTTCTGATTTGTCTTTGGAGAGGCTGAAATGAAATGGAATTCCTTGAAGATCCTCATAAAAGCAGAAAGTAATATTTTATTACCCTCTTTCTGGA
>NW_016859032.1:0-2049 GCF_001698545.2 Rhinopithecus bieti | reverse complement strand
GAGTTTGTTTCTTTTTCACATTCAATACAGATTTGGATTTTTAAATTTTATCCATATGCTTTTTCAGCAAGAAGAGGAACTTAAGCTTTTTCTTCCAGAATGTATACCAAATATGTTGGAGAATTGCATGAATATCTATACTATTTATTTTTCCTATAGATTTAGATGTTAATGCTTTGATGCCCAGGCACTAAAACCATTTCTCAAAACTAATTGGAATGAATTAGTTCCTTTGTAAGAGCCCATCAAGGAACGAAAAGATGAAACAGAGAAATGTGGTTGCATTACCCAACTAATCTAGTAGGACAAGACTCCCTCTTCCAAATCTACTGTTTTTAATCCAAATTAATTTTTTTTTGATCTGTAGTCAACGAGCCACTATTAAAACTAATATAGAGTTGGAGTTAATATCAGTAAATAAAATAGAAGGATTTTTTTTTTTTTGAGACAGGGTTGCTGTTGCCCAGGCTGCTAGAGTGCAGTGGTATGATTTTGGCTCACTTTAGCCTCAATTCCCTGGGCTTAGATGATCCTGCCACCTCAGCTATCCCCACGTCCCAGTAGTTGGGACTACAGGCACATGTCACCATGCCTGGCTAATCTTTGTATTTTTTGTAGAGACAGGGTTTTGCTATGTTGCCCAGGCTGGGATTTTTTTTTTTTTTTTTTAAGAAAATGTTGAAACGTTTACATAAATTAACATTTTTTAATTATACTTTAAGTTCTGGGATACATGTGCAGAACGTGCAGGTTTGTTACATAGGTATACACGTGCCATGGTGGTTTGCTGCACCTATCAACCCATCATCTACATTAGTTATTTCTCCTAATGCTATGCCTCCTCTATCACCCGACCCCCCGACAGGCCCCAGTGTGTGATGTTCCCCTCCTTGTATCCATGTGTTCTCATTGTTCATCTCTTCAAAAAAATCAATGAATCCAGGAGCTGTTTTTTTGTTTGTTTGTTTGTTTGGTTTTTGAAAAGATTAACAAAATGGATGGCTAGCCAGAAAAATAAGGAAGAAATGAGAGAAGAATCAAATAGACACAATAAAAAATGACAAAGGGGATATCACCACTGATCCCACAGAAATACAAACTACCATCAGAGGATACTACCAACACCTCTACAGAATTAACTAGAAAGTCTAGAAGAAATGGATAAATTCCTGGATACAGACACCCTCCCAAGACTAAACCAGGAAAACCAGGAAGAAGTCGAATCCCTGAATAGACCAATAACAAGTTCTGAAATTGAGGCAGTAATTAATAGCCTACCAACCAACAAAAGCTCAGGACCAGATGGATTCACAGCCGAATTCTACCAGAGGCACAAAGAGGAGCTGCTACCATTCCTTCTGAAACTATTCCAAACAATACAAAAAGAGGGACTCCTCCCTAACTCATTTTATGAGGCTAGCATCATCCTGATACCAAAACCTGGCAGAGACACACAAAAAAAGAACATTTCAGGCCAATATCCCTGATGAACATCGATGCGAAAATCCTCAATAAAATACTGGCAAACTGAATCCAGGAACACATCAAAAAGCTTATCCACCACGATCAAGGCGGCTTCATACCTGGGATGCAAGGCTGGTTCGACATATGCAAATCAATAAACATAATCCATCACATAAACAGAACCAACGACGAAAACCACATGATTATCTTAATAGATGTAGAAAATGCCTTCAATAAAATTCAACACCCCTTCATGCCAAAAACTCTCAATAAACTAGGTATTGATGACAAGTCCACAGCCAATGTCATACTGAATGTGCAAAAACTGGAGGCATTCCCTTTGAAAACTGGCACAAGACAAGGATGCCCTTTCCCACTACTCCTATTCAACACAGTGCTGGAAGTTCTGGCCAGGGCAATCAGACAAGAGAAAGAAATAAAGGGTATTCAGATAGGAAGAGAAGAAGTCAAATTGTCCCTATTTGCAGATGACATGATTGTATATTTAGAAAACCCCTTGTCTCAACCCAAAATTTTCGTAAGGTGATAAGCAACTTCAGCAAAGTCTCAGAATACAAAATCAAT
>NW_016859031.1:0-260 GCF_001698545.2 Rhinopithecus bieti | reverse complement strand
ACCAGCTAATTTTTTTTTTTTTTTTTTTGAGATGGAGTCTTGCTCTGTCGCCCAGGCTGGAGTGCAGTGGCCGGATGTCAGCTCACTGCAAGCTCCACCTCCCGGGTTTACGCCATTCTCTCGCCTCAGCCTCCCAAGTAGCTGGGACTATAGGCGCCCGCCATCTCGCCCGGCTAATTTTTTTTGTATTTTTAGTAGAGACGGGGTTTCACCGTGTTAGCCAGGATGGTCTCGATCTCCTGACCTCGTGATCCGCCCGT
>NW_016859030.1:0-243 GCF_001698545.2 Rhinopithecus bieti | reverse complement strand
ACACCAGATAATTTTTTTGAAACAGAATCTCTGTACCCTAGGCTGGAATGTAATGGCATGATCTTGGCTCACTGCAACCTCCACCTCCAGGGTTCAAGTGATTCTCCTGCCTCAGCCTCCTGAGCAACTGTGATTACAGGTGCATGCAACCATGCCTGGCTAATTTTTGTATTTTTAGTAGAGGTGGAGTTTCACCATGTTAGCCAGGATGGTCTCGATCTCCTGACCTCGTGATCCGCCCGT
>NW_016859029.1:0-1814 GCF_001698545.2 Rhinopithecus bieti | reverse complement strand
ATTAACCTCTTGAAACTGCCTAAATTCATTCAGGTTATATAGCACTTTTCTTTTTAGCATGAAGGACTAACATCACTGAAAATATAAGCAAAGTTTAAAATGTTTTCTTAGAGACATAATATTTAGAAAGATGCGTAAAAGCAGGTTCCATATCTTCTTCATTTTCAAATTTTGCCCCAGTTCACAGCAGGTTCCTATTCAAAGCAGGTACTTAAATTAAGTACTCTGAATGAATAAACCAAATCAAGGTGGGGTTAGGAGAGAGTAGGATAATAAGAGAATGTGGCCTCAAACAAACATGTATTATATCTGGTAGCAATCTGTATTTCAGTGACCAAAATTTTTACAAGCACACTAAAACAATTGCTGATTTGAGACCAATACTTGTCTACTAATTTAATTCTTTGCAGACATTCAATGAGACTTTTTACTTAAATAAAAATGACGGCTGGGTGAGGTGGCTCACACCTGTAATTCCAGCACTTTGGGAGGCTGAGGCGGGCAGATCACCTGAGGTCAGGAGTTCGAGACCAGTTTGAAACATGGCGAAACTAAAAATACAAAAGTTAGCCGGGCAAGGTGGCACATGCCTGTGGTCCCAGCTACTCAGGAGGCTGAGGCACAAGAATCACTTGAACCTGGGAGGTGGAGGTTGCAGTGAGCTGAGATCATGCCACTGCACTCCAGCCTGGGTGGCAGAGTGAGACTCCATCTCAAAAAACAAACAAACAACAACAACAACAAAAGACAAGCCTTTTAGAACTGTTCTTTTACAATTCTAAATCAAACACTAAGCATGGTAGTTCTGATATCTAAAAACAAAGACTTAGGACCTAGTGGTAGGTGAGAACCCTCCCTATGAATAACTACAATGAAAAAATTTTAAATGACTTTTACTTAATCAGTCTTTTTTGTGCTTAACATTAGGATATGTCTAACACAGGAAACCAATAGTGACCAACTAATAACAGCTGCCAAAACCTAAGAAGTTAACAGGGAAAAGTGGTTCCATTCTCATCCCACCACCCAATAACTTTTTCCAATTTTTCATGGGAAAGGAGTAAAATGGTGGTGGTGGTGATGGGACCAGAGACATTTTCATTCTGTAGGTGTCCTTTTCCTGGGCCTCCATTTTCACAATTAGGCCATACCTTAAGACTCAGGTTGCAAGCTGGTGGACTATAAACATGCTTTGCTCTGATTAGTACTTTAAAAATTTGTTAATTAATTGTTAATCTCTAAATATCAGGAAATCTCACACCAAAGCCTTGATTTCCAGTCTCTTGTAAAACCAGAAAATCTGGCAACACCAGACCTGTACAACAACAAATGGCCAGAGCTGAGTGGTGGCTGCCTCTTTTAGACAGTGCCTGTCACAGTCCCCACCTCTCCTTGTTTCTTATACTTGGCCACCTTCATTCTTTTACATTATCCATCCAAGACCTGTGGGCACTGAGTTTTTGGCCCCCACCTACCTATCTTACTTACCTTTCATAAAGTAGAAGAAACTCCAGTATGCAGCCCCTAAAATTCCACTGTACTTCTCTTAAATAATTGGAATACTAACGGGGATAAGGAAGGAGCTGTTTGAAAAGTACACTGGATCCTCTACTTGTTGTTTTCATTCTTTCCATTCTTGATTACCAGATGTCAGGATGTGTGCTGACATTACCATTAAATTACTACCAGTTTATAAACAGGTATGACCAAAACTTACTGATTTCTCTTTGAGGGTCACTATATAATTTACTATGCGCAATTGTATTCATTTAATGCACATCTATCCTATTTCATTTGAAAGCTAACTAAACCAA
>NW_016859028.1:0-1954 GCF_001698545.2 Rhinopithecus bieti | reverse complement strand
TGAGCCACCACGCCCGGCCTTGAAAGCCTTTTATGTGTCAGGTACTGTGCTAGGCAAGTTAATGGCCCCTCAAATAAAGTCCATGTCCTAATCCCCAGAAACTTTGAATATGTCATGTTGCATGGCAAAGGGGAATTTAGGTTGCAGATTAAATTAAGATTGCTAATCAACTGACCTAAAAATAGCGAGATTTTCCTGGATTATGTGTGTGAGCCCAATGTAATCACAAAGATCCTTAAAAGAGAGAGAGAAAAATGTGACTATAGAAGAGAGAACTAGAGAAATGACAGTATGGGAAGTACTCAGCTTGATGTTGTTGGCTTTGACGGTGGAAGAAGGGGCTATGAGCCAAGGAAGGCAGGCAACCCCTAGAAGCTGCAAAAGACAAGAAAACAGATTCTTCCCTAGAGTCTCCAGAAGGAATGAAGCCCTGTCAAACCTTGATGTTACTCCAGTGAGACCCGTGTCAGACTTTGGACCTCCAGAACTGTAAGACAATTCATTTATTTTGTTTAAAGATACTAAATTTGTATTGATTTATCACAGCAGCAACAGGAAACTACTACAGGTACTCTCTTGGTTATTGGAGATGCAGCAGTAAGCAAGAGAGATTCAGTCCTAGCCCTCAAGTAAAGGAGAAACAAACACTTTATTAAGGGAGATAAACCAAATAATTATTTGTTGTGTGGTAAATGTTATGCTAGATAGCACTTGCCTGGAGGAAAAGGACTTTAAGTCCAGAACAACTTTAAATAGAAGCTAAATATGCAAAGAGGGGGGATAGGAAGTGTGTTTGTGGAACTGCATGTGCAAAGAACTAGAAGTAAAATAATCTGTGTTTTAAAAAATGTCAATGATGTTTAACCACCTCACAGTCCCTAAGTTATGTATGCAGAGGAGATATAGCTTCTGTAACCCATGATAGAAGAGACAAATAATTACAGAAATTTAAAATTCAAACTTCTGTATCATTAACTCAATAATCCATGGCTAAATTATTCAGTAGGTCCAATTTTTCTCCCTTATTTCCTAATCTCATCATTTATTCATTTGACTATTTGATATCATCTTTGTGAAAGACTATGTAAGAGAAAGGAAGGGTGACAAAACTAAAACACGAAACAATCTATCTTTAATTACAACTAGTCGGAGTAATTACAGGCACTCACTGAGGAAAGACAAAATTTAATGAAAACTGAAATTTACCAGTTCTCCATTATATTTCCAATTCGCAAGAATAACAGAAAATAAATTTGAAGTAAAATATCAATTTTATTCTAGCAACAGCAATTGTAGTTTATCAAAATATTCTGGTGCTCCAGAGAAATATGCAAAAGTAATTAAATGCCATAATATATTAACCAATAGGATGAAGAACAAATACAACTCCTTTATTTAGCATACTTCACTTAGGACTTTAAAAAGGAAATGAGCTGGGTGCAGTGGCTCATGCCTGTAACCCTAGCACTTTGGGAGGCCAAGGCAGTAGGATCACTTGAGGTTAGGAGTTTGAGACCAGCCTGGCCAACACAGTGAAACCTCGTCTGTACTAAAAATAAAAAAATTAGCTTGGCGTGGTGGCACATACCTGTAATCCCAGCTACTCAGGAGGCTGAGACAGGAGAATCGCTTGAACCTGGGAGGCATAGTTTGCAGTGACCAGAGACTGGGCCACTGCACTCCAGCCTGGGCAACAGAGTGAGACTCTTTCTCAAAAATAAATAAATACATAAATAATAAATAAAAAGGGAACGGCTTTGTTCAGAATGAAGGCTTTTATTATTAGGCATGGAAGATGGTCTCTTAGAGCAGGTGCCAACAAACTATTTCTAAAAAGAACCACAGAGTAAATATCTTTTGACTTTCTAGGTGCAATGTTTCTGTTGCAAGTGTTAACTCTGTCATTGAATTGCAAAGACAGCCTCAGACAATATTTTCTAATAAAACTTTACTT
>NW_016859027.1:0-1691 GCF_001698545.2 Rhinopithecus bieti | reverse complement strand
TTCTGAATGTTTGTGTCCTCCTAAATTTATATGTTGAATCTTAACTCCTATGGTGATGATATTAAGAGTTGGGGCCTTTAGGGGGTGATTAGGTTATGAGGGCTTTTCCCTGACAAATGGAATTAGTGTCTTTATAAAAGAAGCTCTGGGGGAGTTTTTTAGACCCTCCTTTCACCCTCCCACCATGTGAGAACACATAGAAGGCACTATTTATGAGGAATGGGCACTCACTGGACACTGAATCTTCTGGTACCTTGATATCAGACTTCCCAGACTCTAAACTGTGAGCAATAAATTTCTGTTGTTTACAACTTACCCAGTCTACTGCATGTTGTTATAGCAGCCTGAACATACTGAGACACTACCCAGTAGAAAATCCTTATAACTCCCAAGTTTACTATTTTTCTTGTAGCACAGGGGTCATCACACTCTTTCTGTAAGGGTCTGTGGAGTAAATATTTTATGTATTGTAGGCCATAAAATCTCTGCTGCAACTACTAAACTCCGCTCTTGTGGCACAGAAACAACAATAGACAATACATAAACAAATGGCCATGGCTGTGTTCCAATAAACTTTATTTACAAAAACAGGTGCTGGGCTGGATTTGGCCCACTGGTCATAATGTGCCAAAACTTGCCTAGGAAATAACAAGTTGAACCAGATTATTAAATTCAAACCTGTTAGGTATAAGGATAATTTTGAGGAGCATTTATAAAATACAGATTTTTGAAGCCCCCTTCCTTTACTGAATGAAAATCCCCAGGGGAAGGCCTAGGAATCTATAAGACTCACGCTCCTAAAGTAATTTAATTGCACATCTGCAGATAATGTTTGACAATCACTGGAGCAGATGATTTCTAAGGCCTCTTCTAATCCCAATATCCTTTGATGAATAAGGGTTTTCAATCAAGGGATTTGATCAAAATTTGATATACCTATTAATATAAAACATATTGAAATAATTTGCTACTTTTAATGAGAGGAACTTTGAGAATAATTTAACTTTTGGAAGATATTGTCAGAAAAGTCTGTAAAAGATATGGATATATAATAAACATTAATACTCTAAAAAAAAAAACTCAGAAGTCCTTGGATTTCATTTTCTGAAGCACTTCTTTTACAGAAGTGGCTCTTAATCTTTTTGGTATATTTTGCACTTTGAATGTACCTTTTCATCCAAGCCTAATTTTGTAACATTCATGCATTATTCACTTAGAAAATATTGGTTGAGTTACGCAGATCTTCCAAATATTGACACCTTTCATTTCATAATATCAAAATATCACATTAATATCATCATCAATCTCCTAAGAAAAGTTTTTTTTTTTTTTTTAATTTTGAATCTGTCAACTCCCAAGGACGGTTAAAAATTTTTCCAAATCTTAATTTTTACTGGAAAGCACAAATGTTATCATTGCCAACAAATACTCTCTTTTGCTTTCCTTGATGTGAAAAGCTCACTTTATCTTTTAAAACTCTGCAAAATACCTAAGTGTAACTAAACATATTTTATCAGTCCTTTAAGGAAAAATGGTATTCCATAAAAACTTGGCCAGTTCAGCTAGCAATTCAAACAGTCATACAAGTGCTTTTTTGACATAATTAAAATACTATGATAGGCAGTAGTACTCTATACATAATTCCCATTTTTTTCACACAGAATATCTGCAAATATGTGCTAAAAATTGAT
>NW_016859026.1:0-1692 GCF_001698545.2 Rhinopithecus bieti | reverse complement strand
TAATAAAAAAGAAAAGTATCTGTGCATGATGGGTTTTGATATCCTCAGTAACTATGGCCAATTAGTTGAACATGGCACAGTATTATCAATTTGCAGTGGAGGAAACAAAGGAGAAACCGGAGGAACAGTGAGAGAGAGAGAGAGAAAGCTGCTGGTCATGTCCTCTTTCCAGCATGTCACCCTCCATGTTCTTCTTCAAATCAAAAAACGGAAAAGTGAAGGGGAGCTTAGTAGCATTCAGCTCTGCTACACTGCACACCAGCTATACACAGAGGCAATCAATATGGTTTGGACACAGCTGATATAATTTGGTGGAGCTCTAATTGAATTTTTCCCCTTCTTAATATAATTACACCTACAGAACATCTCCAATTAAGTGTCCCCCCATCAGTCTCAAAATTAAATATCCCAAATGGAACTCATTATCTACTCCCACATAAACCAGCTCTTCATAACTGTTTCCCCTTTCTATTATAAGCATCACTGCTTCCAGGCTCCTAAATCTGAAATCCCTGGAGTCACTTATTTTTTTATTCCTTTCTCCATCCTGAAATCCATTCAGTTACTGAATGCTATTGACTAATGTTTGAAATTATATCTATGCATACCTTCCTTTATGTTATGGATAAATACTTTTGGAATGTGTTTACACAGAACAAGGAATCAGTGAACAAAAGAATAAAGCCATGAATAAACAAGTGTTTATTCACCATTTTCTTTTTTATTTATTTACTTATTTTTATTATACTTTAAGTTCTAAGGTGCATGTGCACAACGTGCAGATTTGTTACATAAGTATACCTGTGCCGTGTTGGTGTGCTGCACCATCAACTCTATTTGTAGTACTGCACCCTAAAGTTTGTAATGTCTGAGAACATCTGATTGTAAGCAATTACCCCAACCCCATGTAAGTTACCAGCGTTGTAACAGGTATGTCTCCTTATGTGTGAATTTGTTCAAAGTTTCTTAATTATATTTTTAAAATCTCTTATTTTAGAAAGCACTCTCAATTGCTTTACTAAGAATAAGATAATACTCTTTAGAAGACAAATCATTGCAAGTTTTACATCTATAAGTAGGTTGCCTGATGAAATGGATTGAAAAACTGAAGGCAAATATTGAATGTTAGATTATTCTCAGGTATCTGACTTCATCGTTTTACTTGCTAGGTGTCATTGTTAATGATAATTTTAAAAATCACACATACCTACATATCCACTCATACAAAACAGTAAGCAGTCATGCTATTGAATTCACAAATACATGCTAAAATACAAGGGGAAAAATATAAACAGCTTTCTTACTAGCAAGCAGAGTGCGGCGTGAGGTCAAATTTTTATGATGAATAGCATACATATTCACAAAGTAATTTATCTCAACTTATGTAGCTGAAAATGGAGTTGATGTGTTCTGAAAAAAACCTTCTAGATGACATTAAAAAAAGGGGTTCTTATGACAAAGAAAAAAATTGCCTCAAAGCAACTTGCAAAGAGATTGAATAAAGTCATTTCATGAAATGCGAGAGTAAAAAACATGCCAGCATTTCTAATATTTCTAAAGTTTTATATGATATAAATATGAAATATAAAAATAGTTAATATTTTTATCATAGAAAATTGTTCTTATCAAAATAATGCATATAATTGATTATATATATCTGCTAAAATCCTAAAATGTTGTGTATACATGTTG
>NW_016859025.1:0-418 GCF_001698545.2 Rhinopithecus bieti | reverse complement strand
AGGCCTATGGTGAAAAGAAAATATCTTCAAATAAACACTACAAAGAAGCTTTCTGAGAAATTGCTTTGTGATGTGTGCAATCTCATCTCAGAGGTAAACCTCTCCTTTGATTCAGCAGTTTGGAAACAATGTTTTACCCATTCTGCGAATGGGCACTTGAGGTCTCATTGTGGTCAATGACAAAAGGTGAATATCCCAGGATAAAACTAGAAGGAAAATATATGGGAAACCAATTTGTGATGTGTGTATTCACGTCACAGAGTTAAAACTTTCTTTTCATTCAGCAGTTTGGAAACACTGTTTTTGTAATATCTGAAAAGGGATATTTTGGAGTGCAGTGAAACCTATGGTGTAAATGAAAATACCTTCAGATAAAAACTAGAAAGAAGCTTTCTGAGAAACTGCTTTCCAATGTGTG
>NW_016859024.1:0-418 GCF_001698545.2 Rhinopithecus bieti | reverse complement strand
CCTACATATTATTTATAGACATATTTTGAAAACACAGAAAATCAAAGATAAAGTCCGGAAAGGAGCCAGAGAAAAAACATTGTCCTTAAAGAGGAAAAGGATAAGAATTACATCTGGCTTCTCAGAAACTATGCAAGCAAGAAGAGGATGGAGTAGAACTTTGAAAGTATTAAGAGACGAAAGCTGCCAACCAAGAATTATGTACCCTGTGAATTGATGCTTCAAAAGTGAAAAAGAAATACAGACTTTCTAAGATGAAAATTGAAGACATTTCTTTCCAGTAGATCTGCTTTGCAAGAAAAAAAAAAAGTTATTTAGAGAAAAGGAAAATAATATAGGTTACAAACTTGGATCTAGATAAAGAAAAAAGAGCATCAAAAAAAGCATAAGTGAAGGTAAAATAAAACTGTAATTGTTT
>NW_016859023.1:0-421 GCF_001698545.2 Rhinopithecus bieti | reverse complement strand
GAATATCTCTTTGCATATTCCACAAAACAGTGTTATCAAACTGGTTAATGAAAAGGATGATTTATCTCTGTGAGACGAATTCACACACCACAAAGCAGTTTGTCAGAAAGCTTCTTTCTAGTTTTTATCTGAGGATATTTCCTTGGTCACCTTAGGCTTCAATGTGATCCAAAATATGCCTTCTCAGATTCCCCAAAAATGTGTTAACAAACTGCTCCATGAAAAGAAAGGTGTAATACTGTGAGATGAATTCACAAATGAGAAAGCAGTTTCTCAGAAAGCTTCTTTCTAGTTTTTATCTGAAGATATTTCCTTTGTCAACACAAGCTTCAATGCACTCCAAAACATCCCATTGCAGATTCCAACAAAACAGTGTTAGCAAACTGCTCAATGAAAGCAACAGTGAAATTCTGTGAGATGA
>NW_016859022.1:0-422 GCF_001698545.2 Rhinopithecus bieti | reverse complement strand
GAAGCCCGGCTAATTTTTTGTAGTTTTAGTACAGACATGGTTTCACCGTGTCAGCCAGGATGGTTTTGATCTCCTGACCTCGTGATCTGCCCGCCTTGGACTCCCAAAATGCTGAGATTACAGGCATGAGCCACTGTACCTGGCCTGCGTGGAGGTGTTCATAGTGTTCCCTGATGGTAGTTTGTATTTCTGCGGGATCAGTGGTGATAATCCCATTTATCATTTTGTGTGTATTTGATTCTTCTCTCTTTTCTTCTTTATTAGTCTTGCTAGTGGTCTATCAATTTTATTGATCATTTAAAAAACCAGCTCCTGGATTCATTGATGTATTGAAGCGTTTTTGTGTCTCTATCTCTCTCAATTCTGCTCTGATCTTAGTTATTTCTTGCCTTCGCTTCTCTAGTTCTTTTAATTGTGATGTT
>NW_016859021.1:0-422 GCF_001698545.2 Rhinopithecus bieti | reverse complement strand
ACCTAGGCTGGAGTGCAGTGGCACTATCTTGGCTCACTGCAACCTCCACCTCCCAGGTTGAAACAATTCTCTGCCTCAGCCTCCCGAGTAGCTGGGAATTACAGGCACCCACCACCACACCCGGCTAATTTTTTGCATTTTTAGTAGACATAGGGTTTCACCATCTTGGCCAGACTGATATTGAACTCCTGACCTCGTGATCCACCCACCTCTGCCTCCCAAAGTGCTGGGATTATAGGTATGAGCCACCTGAGTGCACGCTCGTCTGAGTGTGCGCTCCCCTGAGTGCGCACTCCCCTGAGTGTGTGCTCCCCTGTGTGCGATCCCCTGAGAGTGCGCTCCCCTGAGTGTGCGCTCCCCTGAGTGTGTGCTCGTCTGAGTGCGTGCTCCTCTGAGTGTGAGCTCCTCTGCGTGCTCCCCGA
>NW_016859020.1:0-1954 GCF_001698545.2 Rhinopithecus bieti | reverse complement strand
TTCTGTCTTAGCTAAGAGGCACCCTCTGGGTCTCTGATACTCTCTTAGCTAACTCCCACTCTAGTCTAGTCTCAGGACCACAAGTAGACTCAAGTGCTCTCCCATACTTCTTGAGGCAGCAGGAAGGTCAGTAGGTTGTCTAAGGGCCTGTCTGCCCCAGTATTCATTTATACAGTGATTTTCTTTCCCTGCTCCCATACCACACAGCAGGAGAACTGTTACAGAGCTGCTACCTCCCAGAATTCCATTGATGAGCAATCCCCTGTATTTTCTGGAGGATACAGACATTCCGTAGCCAGTTTAGACCTAACACTGGAGAGTCCCTTCTCAGTGACCCTCACCTGCATATACTGTCTTCCTTCACTCTCACCTCTTTTGTGTCTTCAAATTCTCTTTTGGTAGAAATAGGAAGGAGAGAGAACTAGTAAGCTAACTATTCTTCCAAACCAGTTTCTCACATCAGGATAATTACTTTTATCTGATTTTCTTTCCATTCCTGCCATTACCTGAAATGGTGAAGGTCAAGGTCTACTTTGAATAGTAGGAAGGGCAACAGAACAAACGAGAGAACTGAGGCAGCAACAGCAATAAGAGCTGAGCTGACAGCAATTACTACCCCACTGGATATCAAATGAATAAGTGTCAAATTTTAGAAGGTTCAGGTAAATATACAAGTCACCTGAAGTATCAAGCCAAAAACAGGAGCTTGGAAGGAGTGTTAAGTTATGGACACCAAAGTAGGAGAATGTCATTGGTAGAAACACCAAGCCACAGCGATGTCGAAAAAGCCAAGTGAGAGAAGATACCATAGAAAGATCCATGCTGTGGCCGGGGTACAGGATACAGGGAAAGGCAAATCAAGATGTGGGTCATTGTGCATGGGCCAGGGCATGGCATGGCTTGCTATTTTGACATGCTTATGCCTCAACTGTGCTGTAACCACACAACCTCTATCTTAATGTAGCCACACTCAGGAACCACTGCCTAAAGACCCTGAGAAGTCTGAAGAGGATCTGCTTTTCTCTCCCAGATGGAATATGGACCAGTGCTCACTGCTTTTTTGAGTTCTGCCACACTCGCATGTCCTAGGGATGCTTTGGTCATATCATTATAGATACAAACATTGCTACCCCACTACCCTCACCTGCTATAAGTCCCCTCCACAAGGTGACATCAGTCTTTAACACAGCCCGATATTTGAGGGTTCAAACGATTCAAACCAAAACATTTGAGGTGTTCATGTATTGATTAGTCTTCCATCAAGATGGTAAAAGATGTAAGCAAAGCCACATCTGATCTCATAAGGAACAAAACATTGAAGGATAAAATATGATCCCCTGCCCCTTCCAAGTCATCCTTCTATAGGTAGTAGAGATTCCTCCTTCTTGTTCCGCTGTCTCTGGATTTGTCCTTATTCACTATTCCTAACTTGGGCCTAATGACCACCCATCCACACTCAGGCCAGGCCAGGTGCCCCTTTCCAATGCTCCATGATGCATCAGGCATTTTTCTGTTACTATACTTCCAATTATTTTAAAGCTCCCTGTTTATAAACCTCACTGAATTGAGAACTCCTACAAAAAGGAACTAGTTCTTTAATTCCTTCTGTATCTCATTCATGTCTGTATTCCTGTGATCAACCTAGCACAGGACCTGGTATAGAGTGTACATCAGTAAACATATAATGATAGCCAAAGCACACTGGAAAGGAAAGGAAACATCTCTAATTCCAGTCCAAAAATCTAGACCATGACTTTGGGGACCTCCCTGGGCTATCCAGTCTATAGTCCCCTGTTTGAATCCTGGTGGTTTCTGGCCAGGTGCGGTGGCTCACGCCTGTAATCCCAGCACTTTGGGAGGCCGAGGCGGGTGGGTCACGAGGTCAGGAGATTGAGACCATCCTGGCTAGCACAGTGGAACCCTGTCTCTACTAAAAATACAAAACATTAGCCAG
>NW_016859019.1:0-1692 GCF_001698545.2 Rhinopithecus bieti | reverse complement strand
TATTCTCCTAATGGCAGGAAGTGTTAGCAGAGCGTTTTTAAGACGAAAGATTAAGGACAACACAATTTTTTCACACTTCTTTTTTTTTTTTTTTTTTTTTTAAACGGGGGTTTTCTTTTTCACCCAGGGTGGGGGGCTGTGGCCGGATCTCAGCTCACTGCAAGCTCCGCCTCCCGGGTTCACGCCATTCTCCTGTCTCAGCCTCCCGGGTAGCTGGGACTACAGGCGCCGCCACGTCGCCCGGCTAGTTTTTTGTATTTTTTAGTAGAGACGGGGTTTCACCGTGTTAGCCAGGATGGTCTCGATCTCCTGACCTCGTGATCCGCCCGTCTCGGCCTCCCAAAGTGCTGGGATTACAGGCTTGAGCCACCGCGCCCGGCCTTTTTCACACTTCTAAGTGATTGAGTTATTTGCCTCATGATAACATTTCCTTTTCAAAAGGGTAGACTACTCTTTTCAAATAAACTTCTTGGATCTTCCAGCCCTGGCCACCCCACATAATTCCTATGTCTTTTCTAATTGAGTCTTCATGGCTCAATTCATGTTTGTCCTGGTGTAGAGTCTTCATGTGAAATGAACAGGAAAAAATACAAAAACAGGAATAAGATGTTTGGGGCAGAAGCGCTAAAGCTTGCTAATGAGGCACAGTCTAGGGAACAGTGATTAAAGGGAAGCTCTACATCTTGTATCAAAAGACAAGAGGCTTAAAAGCAAAAAGTGAGACTGTTCAGCTTATTGGAGCCAGGAGAAAATGTACATTTTACTTTCCATATGGTATGGTATGCGAGCGCTATATTAAAATTCTTTGTGAGTTTGAAAGGTCTTATTCCAGATTACTAGTACATATAATACAAATTTATAATCCAAAGAGTTGATGAGATGAGAAAGCAAAGTCTTTTAAAGTACACATCGATGCCCTTTTCAACAAACTCAAATTTCAGCAATGGGAATAAACCCACAACCCTCTACCTCAGAAGCTGTCAAGGGAAAATACTTCTTATGAATGCGGTCTTCTTCCTCTTCATCCGGCGGTGGTTTTGCTGGAGGTGGTGGACGTTCCCTCTGAAGAAGAGAAAAAAATAAATATTTTGCTATCTCTTTTATCAAGTATCTAATTTTTTGGTTTGCCCTCATCTTAGCCCTTGGAAATGAAAAAGAATAATGTACGGAACTCCCTTGAGACACTAAAGTCAAGATTTAGTCTCTGAACAGATGGAGAACTCTGTGCACACATACACAATTCAATTAGCATGCTTTACAGTTTTCGAAGTCTGTGGCAGAGATCATAAACACCTCTTTCATATCCTAGACCACAGTGAGAAATGCCAGTACTGAAAACACATAACTGCCTTGTTAGAAAATGTCCTTCATAATACTGATACATAAAACTTTACCTTAGGAAAATCAGTGGCTCACTTTTCAGTCTACTCTAGAAAGAGGAAACACTGGATCAAAAGAAATCAACCTGTGAAATTTGTTCTAAAGAATCAAAGTTGGCCGGGCGCGGTGGCTCAAGCCTGTAATCCCAGCACTTTGGGAGGCCGAGACGGGCGGATCACAAGGTCAGGAGATCGAGACCATCCTGGCTAACCTGGTGAAACCCCATCTCTGCTAAAAAATACAAAAAACTAGCTGGGCGTGGTGGCGGGCGCCTGTAGTCCCAGCTACTCGGGAGGCTGAGGCAGGAGAACG
>NW_016859018.1:0-1265 GCF_001698545.2 Rhinopithecus bieti | reverse complement strand
TTTTAAGACAGTGTCTCACTCTGTCACTCAGGCTGGAGTACAGTGATGTGATCTTGGCTCACTGCAACCTCCACCTCCTGGGTTCAAGCAATCCTCCCGCCTCAGCCTCCCAAGTAGCTGGGACTATAGGTGCACATTACCACGCCTAATTTTTGTATTTTTAGTAGAGATGGGGTTTTGCTATGTTGGCCAGGCTGGTCTTGAATTCCTTACCTCAAGTGATCCACCCGCCTCAGCCTCCCAAAGTGCTGGGATTACAGGCATGAGCCACCGTGCCCAGCCAGTTTTACCAGTTGCCCAGGTTGGTCTTGAACTCCTGAGCTCAAGTGATCCATCCACCTCGGCCTCCCAAAGTGCTAGGATTACAAGCATGAGCCACCACATGTGGCCAACAAGTTTCAAAGAGGCAAAAAGGCAGGAAGGAAGCCCTATTGGCCTTAACAGCTCTAGAATTCAGAGCTCATTCTGCAGAACCACTCTGTGATGCCTTGGAAGGTAGAGAAAGTAACTGAATAGTCCCCTTTTTGGCAAAACTGTATGAGGTTGGTTTGTGGGGAACAAAAGGCTAGTCACTCCTGTTTGGGACCTCATCTACATGACTCTAGTTGCCGCATCAAAGGTTCTCTCCAAAGAATTTATGATGAGCCACATGACTTTCTTCTGTGGAACCAAAGGCCAATTCACAGGGGCTTCCTTACTTTTTACTTTTGATTTTCTTCTCTCTTCGAGCCTTGGCCTCATAGTAGGACTGCAGAGCCCGAGCCCTCTGAAGCTCTGCTCGGCGCATCTTTGCCTACAACAAATGACATTTACAGTGACATCTGGGCCAGAAGACAAATGCTAGGAGAAGCGTGGCATGCCTGGGTGTGAAGGGCCTATGACACACTTACCTCTTCCAGGCTCATAGCTTGGAGAGAGGCCTTTTCCACGGGGGTCAGTAAAGGGTCTGCCACTGGCTGCTTGTTCTTATGGAGGAGGTTGAAAATTTCCTGCTCCAGGGGAGTTCTTGCCTTAAAGAAGCAACAAAACATTCTGAGTCTTAAGCCATGCTCTTACAGCTTTCTTTCTTTATATTCCTATGATTATCTAACTTATGACACTATAATTGGAATCATAAGTGGATAGGATTGGCTGTTACAGCAAGAGAAGGGGGTTCCAGTCTTCTTGTCAGCAGTGTAAATAAAGCCTTATTTGATTCTTATATGACAACTTCAGCAGGGAGATGCTGAGGCTACTCTCTAATACTGCTGAGAAGGATCACTGTG
>NW_016859017.1:0-2405 GCF_001698545.2 Rhinopithecus bieti | reverse complement strand
TATTCCATTTCTTTTGAATCACTCAGTATTACTTGGTAGTCATACCTCCTTAATTAGTGTCATTTTTGTTATCAGGTAAAATAAGTAGAGCATGGATTAACTGTTCCATAATAACAGCTTGGGGTGGAGCCAAGCAGAGTACTTTTACTCATTTATACATGCATCAAGATGAATTATTTGTTGTTCTCTAATTAAGGGAATTTTGTTGTATTTTAAAAACCAATGTCTTTGAAATCTTCTGGAGTGGGTATGTTAGGTCTCACTTTGAAAAGGTGAAATTTAAAGTTTTGTTTTTTTTTTGATAGTCTCACTCTGTTACACAGGCTGGAGTACAGTGGTGCATTCATGACTCACTGAGGTCTCAACCTCTTAGGCATCAAACCATCCTCCCTCCTCAGCCTCCTGAATAGCTGGAATTACAGGTGCATGCCACCACACTCAGCTAAGTTTTAAATTTATTTTTTAGAGACAAGGTCTTGCTATGTTACTCAGGCTGTTCTTGAACTCTTGGGCTCAAGCTATCCTCCTGCCTTACTTCCCAAAGTGCTGGGATTACAAGCTTCAGCCACTGCACCTGGCCAAAATTATTTTTTAGCATTCTTTTTTCTTCATATTACCAAGACTGACAATTTACATACTATGAAATTCACATAATTTAAATAAAATACACAGTTCAACATATTTTGAATATATTTTTGGTAGATTTACAGAATTGTGCAACTATCGCTACAATGGGAGTTTGGAACATTTTCTTTTTTTTTTTTTTTTTTCTCTCCCTCTCTCTCACTCTCTTGTGTGGTTTTTTTTTTGAGACAGGGTCTTACTCCAGGCTGGAGCGCAATGCCACAATGATAGCTCACTGCAGCCTTGACTTCCTGGGCTCAAGCAATCCTCTCAACTCAGCCTCTTGAGTAGCTATAGGCATGCATCACCATACTTGGCTAATTTTAAAATTTTATGTAGAGACAAGGTCCTGCTATGTTGCCCAGGCTGGTCTCAAACTCCTGGGCTCAGTGGATCCACCCACTTCAGCCTCCTAAATGTTGGGATTATAGGTGTGAGCCACTGTGTCTAGCCTATCTTTTTTATTATTCTAGTGGGTATAAAGTAGTATGTTGCTGTAATTTTATTTTTAATTTATTGATATTCAGCATTTTTTCATGTGTCCATTAGGTAGTCATACATCTTTGTTAGTAAAATGGCTGTTCAAAATCTTTTGCCCATTTTAAAATTGGGTTATTTATCTTATAGAGTTGTAAGTTTTATGTGTACACACTGACAAACAACTGTGTAAAAAAAGGAGTTGTTTATGTGAATACAAGACCTTTATCAGATAGATGACTTGCATATATCTTCTAGTCTGTGGCTTGTCTTCATTTTCTTTTTTCTTTTTCTTTTTTTTTTTCTTTTTTTTTTGTTTGTGTCACACAGGCTGGCGTGCAGTTGCAAGATCATGGCTCACTGTCGCCTCAACCCACTTCAGCCTCCCTAATAGTTTGTCCAGAGGCCTGTGCCACCATGCCCAGCTAATTTTAAATTGTTTTGAAGAGATGGGATCTCACTGTGTTGCCCAGGTTGATCTTGTCTTACTGGGCTCAAGTGATCCTCCCACTTCAGTCTCCCAGAGTGTTGGGATTACAGGCATGAGCCACTGTGCCTAGTTTGTCTTCATTTTCTTGATGTATTTTAAAGTGTAAACATTTTAATTTGCGTGGTCTAATTTTGATCTTTCGTGCTTTTGATTGAGTATCTAGAACTTTTATGGTCAGTCATGAAGATTTTCTCCTGGTTTTCTAGAAGTTTCACTGTTTTAGATAGAAAGGTTATATTAAAACACTGTAAAAAAAAAAAAAAGACAACTCAAAGCTATATGATTGCCTTTAAAGCTTATCACTTAGTTGGCCGGGCGTGGGGGCTCATGCCTGTAATCCCAGCACTTTGGGAGGCCGAGGCAGGCGGATCACAAGGTCAGAAGACCATGCTGGCTAACACGGTGAAACCCCGTCTCTACTAAAAATACAAAGAAACAACAAAAAAACTTATCACTTATTTTTTTTTTTTTTTTTTTGAGATGGGATTTTGCTCTCATTGCCCAGGCTGGAGTGCAATGGCACAGTCTTGGCTCACTGCAACTTCTGCCTCCCAGGTTCAAGCGATTCTCCTGCCTCAGTCTCCTGAGTAGATGGGATTACAGGTGCCCGCCACCATGCCCAGCTAATTTTGTATTTTAGTAGAGATGGGGTTTTACCATGTTGGCCACGCTGGTCTCAAACTCCTGACTTCAAATGATCCGCCCACCTCGGCCTCCCAAAGTGCTGGGAGCCACCGTGCCCAGGTGTGAGCCACCGTGCCCAGCCTCACTTTGTTTTAGGAACTTTTAATAAAATAATTTATGGGACGGGCAC
>NW_016859016.1:0-2413 GCF_001698545.2 Rhinopithecus bieti | reverse complement strand
GCCTCCCGGGTTCGCCATTCTCCTGCCTCAGCCTCCCGAGTAGCTGGCACTACAGGCACCCACCACCTCCCCCGGCTAGTTTTTTCTGTTTTTTAGTAGAGAAGGGGTTTCACTGTATTAGCCAGGATGGTCTTGATCTCCTGAGCTTGTGATCCGCCCATCTCGGCCTCCCAAAGTGCTGGGATTACAGGCTTGAGCCACCTTGCCCGGCCTGGTTTTGCCACATTTCTTCACATTTGTAGGGTTTCTCTCCAGTATGGACTTTCTTATGTTCAGTAACATTCACTGGTTCCCACAAGCCTCAGACCTCTCTTGGTTTTCCTGAAACCTCACTGGGCTTGTCATGAAAAAGAAGATCTTTCTTTCTTGTGAGTGTAGGCATAGAAACAACCAGTAATGTGTGGTAAGCCCACCCACAGCCAATTTTGTGGACTCACCTGGGACCCTTCACTCCACTGACATGTGAAACTCAACTGAAATTCCAGAATCCAGAATTCACATTCGTGTACACTAATCAAACATAGGTTTGGTCTTTTCACATAGTGCCATATTTTGGAAGCTTTGCTCATTTCTTTCTTTTTTCTCTAATCTCGTCTTCGTGCTTTATTTGATTGAGTTGGTCTTCGATCTCTGATATCTTTTCTTCCACTTGATTGATTCAGCTATTGGTACTTGTGTATGCTTCACGAAGTTCTTGTGCTGTGATTTTTAGCTCCATTTGGTCATTTATGTTCTTCTCTAAACTGATTATTCTAGTTAGCAATTCGTCAATTCCTCAAACTCATTCTCCATCCAGTTTCGTTACCTCAATGCTGAGGAGTTGTGATCCTTTGTAAGAGAAGAGGCATTCAGGTTTTGAAATTTTAGTCTTTTGCACTGTTTTTTCCTTATCGTCATGGATTTTCTGTCTTTGGTCTTTTTTGGTGAGGTTCAGATGGAGTTTTGCATGGTCATCCTTTCTGTTGATGTTGATGTTACTGTTTTCTGTTTATTAGTTTTCTTTCTAGTAGTCAGGCCCCTTTGCTGCAGTCTGCTGGAGTTTGCAGGAGGTCCACCCTAGATAATGTTTGCCTGGGTATCACCAGTGGGGTTGCAGAACAGCAAAAATTGCTGCCTTATCTTTCCTTGGGAAGCTTTGTCCCAGAAAGGGATGCACCAGATGCCAGCTGGAGGTCTCCTATATGAGGTGTGTGTTCCTCTGCTGGCAGATGTCTCCAACTCAGGAGGCATGAGGGTCAGGGACACACTAGAGAAGGCCATCTGTCCGTTAGCTGACCTTGAGCAATTTGCTGGGAAATTGACTGCTCTCTTCAGAGCCAGCAGGCAGGGATGTTTAAGTCTCATAACGCTACACCCACAGTGGCCCCTTCCCACAAGTTCTCTGTCCCAGGGAGACAGCGGTTTTATCTATAAGTACCTGAAAGGGGCTACTGCCTTCTTTTCAGAGATGCCCTGCCCAGAGAGGAGGAATCTAGAGAGGCAGTGTGGCTACAGTGGCTTTGCTGAGCTGTGGTTGACTCCACCCAGTTTAGAGCTTCCTGGGGGCTTTCTTTACACTGTGAGGGGAAAACGCTCACCCAAGCCTCAGTAATAGTGGATGCCCCTCCCCCTACCAAGCTTGAGCATCCCAGGTGGACTTCAGATTCTTGTGCTGCCAGTGACAATTTCAAGCCAGTGAATCTTGGCTTGCTGGGCTCCATAGGAATGGGATCTATTGAGCTAGACTAGTTGGCTCACTGTCTTTAGACCCCTTTCCAGGGTAGTAGACAGTTCTGTCTCTCTGGTGTTCCAGGAGCAACTGGGATATGAAAAAACTCCTGCAACTAGATCAGTGTTTTCCCAAATGGCCACCCAGTTGTTCTGCCTAAAACCCAGGGCCCTGGTGATGTAGGCACCTGAGGGAATCTCCTGGTCTGTGGGTTGTGAAGACCATCGGAAAAATGCAGTATCTGGGCTGGAGTGCACTGATCCTCACAGCACAGTCCCTTAAGGCCTCCCTTGGCTAAGGGAAGAAGTTCCCCAACTCTTGTACTTCCCAGGTGAGACTACATCCCACCCTGCTTCAGCTCACCTTCTGTGGGCTGCGCCCACTGTCCAACCAGTCCCAGTGAGATCAACCAGGTACCTCAGTTGGAAATGCAGAGATCACCCACCTTCCATGTTGATCTCACTCGGAGCTGCAGACTGGAGCTCTTCCTATTCTGCCGTCTTCAACATTGGTATTTTACTGATAACCTTTAAGGCTGTTTTTATTTCTCAAATATTAAAGTCATGTCTAAAAGGTACACAGCTTTTATCTTTCCTTCAATAAATATTTGATCCAAGTGCTTAGCATTCTTTAAGAAAATTTTTAGAATTCTTTTTTTTTTAATTGAAATCACACACACAAAAATATATAACTATACAGACAGGC
>NW_016859015.1:0-1326 GCF_001698545.2 Rhinopithecus bieti | reverse complement strand
CCTGGCTAACACAATGAAACCCTGTCTCTACTAAAAATAGAAAAAAATTAGCTGAGTGTGGTGGTGGGCACCTGTAGTTCCAGCTACTTGGGAGGCTGATGCAGGAGAAAGGTGTGAACCCGGGAGGCGGAGGTTGCAGTGAGCAGAGATTGCGCCACTGCACTCCAGCCGGGGTGACAGAGCAAGACTCCGCCTCAAAAAAAAAAAAAAAAAACAGGAAAGAAAATAGGATTTTCTTGACAGTCTGACAGTCAGGTTTTGCTCCTCTATAAAGTGATAACATATTTACCACACAGTTGCATCAGCTCCAGGATTAAGGGAGACTATATTCACCTGATGAGGGAGTACAGCATTCTGTATAGAATACCACTGTGCTAGGCACTTCTACCCACATTATTTTATTTAATCCTCACACTTGCTCTACGAGGTAGGTATTATCACAACTTCTTGTAGATGAGGAGACTAGGGAACAAAATATAAAATAGCTTGCCTGGGGTCATACAGCTACTGATTAAAACCTCAGGCATTGCTAAGAGCTGTCCTAGAGTCATTTGAAAACATCTAAAACCTAAAAACCTAAAAGGGATCTTGGAAGAGGATCTTGATATGATGCCCCTCTAGCCTAGCAGAGTTCCTTTGATAAAACTAACTGGGGAACAGGGAGGCTCTTGGTTGATCAGTGATATCTTACATTGATGTAAGGCTTTTCCAAATAACTTTTACATCTCTGATCACCTGCTCTCTAACCTCACTGAGATGCCTAGGTACTCCACCTCTCAATTCATCCAGATCAAGTAATTATCTCCCAGTTATACTAGTTTTCTCTCCCACACTCCATGAACAGCCACTCCAATGTTACTGTCTCTGAGACCCCTGCCTCCATTATCCTCTTTCTTCCTTTCGGCTCCCAAAGTCCCAGAAACTGCTAGAGGGAGAACCAAGTAGACAAATATAAATTCATGCTGTCCAATTTCAACTTGGCCCTTGCAGCTGCTCAGCAACCCTTTTATTTGTCTCATACATTCCCTGGCACTCTCCCACAGAGACTGTTCCAGACCTTCCTCTTCTTAAATTCCAGCTCCTCCTGTTCTACTCCTTCAGACTAATCTACACTTTCATTAGATGCTTGAGAATTCAATAACATTGTTTTAAAACTTTTTAATGAAGAATTTATAACATGTATAAAATAGACTAGTATAACAAAAATATTTCAGTATATTTCTCTAAAAAGTAAGAATTATTTTTTAAAAAATCATTATAATATTAGCACACAAACAATAATTCCTTCATATCAGATACCAAGAAGATACCTTCATATCATCAAAT
>NW_016859014.1:0-543 GCF_001698545.2 Rhinopithecus bieti | reverse complement strand
AAAATAAAAAATAAATAAAAAAAATTGTCACTCAAAGTTTTCTTCTCCTCCTTCCCTCTCTTCTGAAGAAGGGAATATATGAAGTATTGTATTAGAGCTGGATAAAAGCTGTGGAGTCAGACAAAACTTTGAATATTGATTGTAAAGCTGGATAATGTACCAAATGTTAAAATAATAATATCTACTGCATAGGGCTGTGATGTGACCGAAACAATAATATATACAATGACACAATTAAATTCAGAAAATGCTAATCTGACTCCTTACTTCATAATTACCTCAAATTATTTTATCCTAAATGAGTACAATATGTTTGGTTTCTGAATCTTTTCTTGTTTTGATTTAAAATTTCTTAGGTCTCAAAAAAATCCTTTTAACTTCTCAAAATATTTCCACTTAGTTTGAAATAAGTTTGTTTTGGTTAGTTTAAGATTGTTTAAAGGAGAAGATTTAAAATATTTGTAACGCTGTTCAACCACAAAAATGTAAAATAATAGGTGTAACTATAAATTTACAAAGAAAACTGAAATTTATATATATTTA
>NW_016859013.1:0-1051 GCF_001698545.2 Rhinopithecus bieti | reverse complement strand
TGCCTTGACTCTGATATTTGGGGTAAGAAATTAGTATTCAACTTTAATTATATTTTCATGAGTTATAAAAGATTAGCAATTTTAAAATACAGGCCTGTTACTAGTTTGAAAAGGTTATCTGTTATCATTAATTTGTTGAGAGTTCTTATAAATTTGTATTAACTTTTGTCAGACTATTTTCTGTGTATGTTGTGATGATGTTTGTTTTTTTTTTTTTTTTTTTTTTTTTTTTTTTTTTTTTTTTTTTTTTTTTTTTTTAGTTTGGTTATAAGCATTGTGAAGTGGGTTGATTGATTTGCAATGTCAAACCAATTTTGCATTTCTAGGATAGTTACTGTTACTATTTGGTACTTATATATTATTTATTTTTTATTTATTAGCAGATTTGCTGTTTTAAAATATTCTTACTTGTTTATCTAAGCTCATGTGAGATATTAGCTTATAGTTAGTTTTCTTCTAATGGCTTTGTCTAGTATTACTGTCAAAATAAAGTGGGTCTCATAATGAGTTAGGCAATGCTTCCTATTCAATTTTTCAGAAAAGTTTGTATAAAATTTGTAATAGCACTTCCTTAGATATTTACTATACCATCATTTGTGTTATTTATTTTTTAAATGTTTAGTAGAATTCGCATACAAAGTCATTGTATTTGGAAATTTTCTTTGTGAGACTTTTAATAGCAAATAAATTTCTTTGTAGATACAGGGTTGTTCAGACTATTTTTAAATGAACTTTGACAATACATGCCTTTCAAGGAATTAGCTCATTTCATTTAAGCCATCAAATTTAATGTCATACTGTTATTCATAATATATTGTCATTATATTTTTAACTTCTACAAGACATGTTTTCATTCCTGACATTGGTAATTTTATTTTCTCACTTTTTTCTTGATCATTTGAGTTATACGTTTATAAATTGTATTGATCTTTTCAAAGAACCGCCGTTTGATTTATCTATTGTTTTTCTGTTTTATATTTTATTATTTTATAGGATATGTTTATTATTTTTTCTTTGACTTTTTTTGAATTTATTTCACTCTTGTTTTCCA
>NW_016859012.1:0-1262 GCF_001698545.2 Rhinopithecus bieti | reverse complement strand
AAAAAAAAAGAATTAAAATCTTATTCAAGTCTAACAACATTCCATCAGTCGTATTTACTTTGTCTATATGGCCTGGTAGGCTCTTACAGGAGAGTAGCAAATGGGTTGATGAGATTCTCTTCAGAGAATCAGAGTCAGGCTGAGCATTCTTCCATACGTGGCACTGTTGGTGTCTTTGGACTGATTATGTGAAGAGTAAACCCAGCATCTTCCTAGGACTCCAAGGAAAGTTGCATATTCTATAATTTATAGGGCCTCACAATTTTCTAATTAAAATGAATATAACTTCTGCCCTTTTTAAGCATAGCACATATGTTCTGTCTCCCAACGTTCCTTAGTAAGAGATAATGGCCTGGCAGTGTAGGCTAATTTCTTGAGTATTTTAAGTTGGAAGCCAATTAGCCCTCCCTATCTAAAGCACATTTTGACATTTTCTTCCCAAGACAAGCCAGTCTTGACTTTCTGCCCCTCTCTTGGTACAGATAGTGCATATTACATGTATTAAATTATAATTATTTTAATAAAAAATTAAGATTACAGTTTGAAAACATAGTCTACTTACAGATACCAAGTTGTGGAGTGTGCTATGTAAAATGAGTATAAAATTTTCACTGAACATCTTCTTTCCCTTGATACCACTAATTTTTTTTTTTTTTTTTTTTTGAGATAAGAGTTTCACTTTTTCATCCAAGCTGGAGTGCAGTGGCACAATCTCAGCTCACTGCAACCTTCACCTTCTGGGTTCAAGTGATCCTCCTGCCTCAGCCTCCCCAGTAGCTGGGATTACAAACATGTGTCACCATGCCTGGCTATTTGTTTTATATTTTTTATTTATTGTATTTTATTTATTTATTATTTATTATTTTTTGAGACAGAGTTTCACTCTTGTCACCCAGGCTGGAGTGCAATGGCATGATCTCAGCACACTGCAACCTCCAACATCTGGGTTCAAGCGATCCTCCTGCCTTAGCCTCCTGAGTAGCTGGTACTATAGGTGTGCACCACTAGGCCAAGCTAATTTTTTTTTTTTTTTTTTTTTTGAGACAGAGTCTCGCTCTGTTGCCAGGCTGGAGTGCAGTGGCGTGATCTTGGCTCACTGTAACCTCTGCCTCCCAAATTCAAGCGATTCTCCTGCCTC
This sequence comes from Rhinopithecus bieti, assembly GCF_001698545.2. Lineage (NCBI taxonomy): Eukaryota > Metazoa > Chordata > Mammalia > Primates > Cercopithecidae > Rhinopithecus > Rhinopithecus bieti. The sequence goes on along the minus strand of NW_016859012.1, from coordinate 124 downwards.
AGCCTCTCACATAGCTGGGATTACAGGCTCATGCCACTATGCCTGGCTAATTTTGTATTTTCGTGGAGACGGGGTTTCACCATGTTGGCCAGGATGGTCTTGATCTCTTGACCTCGTGATCCAC
>NW_016859011.1:0-1727 GCF_001698545.2 Rhinopithecus bieti | reverse complement strand
CCCCCCCCCATTCTGAGATCTCTGGACTCCTCCAAAGTAGACATGGGAATGTAGGGCTGTGGAGTATGGCAGGGCGAACTCTAGCTTCACGGGAGCCCTAAGGGTTGTGAAGAGAGAACTTGGGGCAGAAACAAGTGTAGAGTCTAATCTCAAGGGTGAAGGACAGGAAATGGGGTTTGGATTGATTAAGGGGTCCACATTTGTGTCAGAAGTGGCAATAGTGTCAGTGGTTAAGTAGCTCAGGGGTAGAGTGGAAGCTCCATAGCTGTGGGCAACAAGCACAGGGCACCTGTGGCTAGAACAGACCTCATACATTGCCAGTCTGAACTCTGCAGCTCTTCCTGTGGACCTCAGGTGTGCCAAGCCCTACGCTTGGCACCTGGGCATACAGTGGTATGCAAGTGATTCATGTGCTCTACCTTCCAGGAGCTTCCGGTCCATGGGGGACACGGAAGGAATTGATGACTAGTGAATGTTTTTTGTTTTGAGACAGTCTCGCTCTATCGCCCAGACTGTAGTATAGTGGCATGATCTCTGCTCACTGCAGCCTCCACTCCTAGGCTCAAACATCATTCTGCTTCAGCCTCCCGAGTAGCTGGGACTAGTGTGTGCCACCTTGCTCCCCTAATTTTTATATTTTTTTGTAGAGACAGGGTCTTGCCATGTTGCCCAGACTGGTCTCAAACTCCTGAGTTCAAGCTGTCTTCCTGCCTTGGCCTCCCAAAGTGCTGGGATTACAGGCATGAGCCACTGCGCCCAGTCCACTAATGAATGTTTGTAGTAGAGCAGCAAGGCCAGGAGCGAAGGACCACCCATGCTCAGGGCCACTCCTGCAGACCACTGGGGCCAGGGTACTATGGCCTTGGTACCATAGCCTTGGCAATCCTAAAAAGAGACAAGATAGCACCTTCTAGCGAAGTCAAGAGGAGGGATTTTCCATGTAGCCCACAGGGGTCCACACAATAAGCATCTGAGCATCTCCTGTATAATGGGCTCTGCTTGGGGTGGGATAGAAAGGGATAGAAGTGGGACCTCACAAGACAATCACATTAACATTAACTGAGAACATACCCATTTAGTCCTCACAAAAGCCGCTTGAGGTAGGTGCTGTCATCATCCACATTACACAGCCACTTAAAATGAGAGCTAGGGGACTCGCGTGGTGGCTCACGCCTATAATCCCAGCACTTCAGGAGGCTCAGACTGGAGAACTGCTTGACCCCAGGAGTTCATGACCAGCCTGGACGACATAGGGAGACCTCTTCCTACAAAAATAAATAAAAATCAGCTGGGTGTGGTACTGCACACCTGTAATCCCAGCTACTTGGGAAGCTGAGCTAGGAGGTTTGCTTGGACCTCGGGGATAGGTGCAGCAGTAAGCCATGATCACACCACTGCACTCCAGTCTGGGTGACAGAGCAAGACACTGTCTTAAAAACAATCTGGGCATGGTGGCTCATGTCTAATGCCAGCACTTTGGGAGGCCGAGGGGGGCGGATCACCTGTGGTCAGGAGTTTGAGACCAGCCTGACCAACATGGTGAAACCCTGTCTCTGCTAAAATAAACAAAAAATTAGCCAGACGTGGTGGTGAGTGCCTGTAATCTCAGCTACTCTGGAGGCTGAGGCAGGGGAATAGCTTGAACCCAGGAGGCAGAGGTTGCAGTGAGCTGAGATTGCACCACTGCACTCCAGCCTGGGCACAACAGAGCGAGACTCCATCTCAAA
>NW_016859010.1:0-1326 GCF_001698545.2 Rhinopithecus bieti | reverse complement strand
CAGAGCTTCTGTTAAATATTTTTAAAGTTGGCGAAAGATAATTTTAGAGTGTAAACTGTGTCCTCACAGCTCAGCCAATCTAAGGGGAGTGATTTGTTTTCTAGGACCACCAAGGCGAGTACCAAAGAACCAGTGAGTAGGCAAGGCTAGGAGCAAAACTGCAAATTTATTTTTTGGTCATCCAGCTTCAGGGAAGAAGATGTGGGGGTGAGGTCTGTGGGTCTCCGGCAAAGGAGGCCGAGGGAGTCGCCCAGTGGAGCTCTCCGGGGAAGTTCCTCGTGCAGTCCCGACAGGACTAGGGGCTGAGGAAGTTCGTGCCTGGTGTCCATCGGGGGTGTCCTTTTATGTGCTAGGTCTAGGGTGAGAGGTCTATCGGCAGGGCAGGGGTGGAATTTGGGCGGGTCAGGGGTGGAGCAGGGGGTTGGGTTTGGGTAAGTTTCTATTTCCCCAGTTAAGTTTCGGTTTCCTTGGTTTTTCGTCATGCTCACACCTTCGCCATGGTCCGGTACTCTTCTCCAGCAGGGGTAGGTTAGTGGTGAAGAACTTGGAAGTGCGCCATCTTGCCTGCGTTTGTCCAAACCGGGAGGAAGTACAACAAAAAGTCCGGTGGCACAACTGACACTTGTGAATTGGTATGAGAAACCGAAAATGCTAAGAAATTCAGTTTTAAGCTGTGACTTCTACAACTGTAGAGTAAGAAAAGGTTAATTACTAGAGGCGGAAACCAGAACTGAAATTCTCACTCATTTGACTTCCCGTGGAGGACCACAGAGTACTGTTGCACTGGAAAACAAGAGGTTCTTTACCGTCTCAGGATTTCGCCACGGTAAGACGTGTACGCTCTACCTCAGGGCTTACCGGCCTCTGTCTTTTGAAGGAGGGCCTTTCCACCTTGGCGATCTTTCACTTTTCGGGTGCCCCTACTTGGCGGATGGGAATGCTGCTTGTGCTGCTTCAGGAAACCCGATTTGGAGAGCAGAGGTCTGAGAAGAGTGCCACTGGGGCTTCTGGGCTGGCTCTTGTGCTCAGCCTGAAGCCCGGGAGTGCTGCTGGCACGTGAGTCTTAGAGACAAGCTGCCTCTGCTAACCTTTCAAGCCCACCCTTGATAGACCCCAGTGTATGATGTTCCCCTTCCCAAGTCCAGGTGATCTCATTGTTCAGTTCCCACCTATGAGTGAGAACATGCAGTGTTTGGTTTTCTGTTCCTGCGATAGTTTGCTGAGAATGATGATTTCCAGCTGCATCCATGTCCCTACAAAGGACACGAACTCATCCTTTTTTGTAGCTGCATAGTATTCCATGGCGTATGTGTGCCACATTTTCTT
>NW_016859009.1:0-1263 GCF_001698545.2 Rhinopithecus bieti | reverse complement strand
ACTTTTGAATTTTATTTTATTTTATTTATTTATATATTTATTTATTTATTTTGAGACAGAGTCTCACTCTGTCGCCCAGGCTGGAGTGCAGTGGCATAATCTTGGGTCACTGCAACCTCTGCCTCCCGGGTTCAAGCAATTCTCCTGCTTCAGCGTCCTGAGTAGTTGGGATTACAGGCGTGCGCCACCACACCCTGCTAATTTTTGTATTTTTTAGTAGAGATGGGGTTTTGCCATTTTGGCCGGGGGGGGGTCTCAAACTCCTGCCCTCAAGTGATCTGCCCACCTTGGCCTCCCAAAATGCTGGGATTACAGGCATGAGCCACCACACCCAGCTTCTAATTGTATTTAACTTCCCTGATTTTATGTTTGTATCCCTTAAGCTGAAAATTTTGATTCCTAATGGCATTAACATGATTATTTTTTGTTTTATCCTAAAATATTTCAAGTAGTTACAAAATATCAATAGTATTAATAATATAATTACTCTGCCAAAACAATTCAATATTTTCTTATAGTTCCTTTTATCCATAGGTATAGGCTACCAGGAATGTGCCATCAAATTATTGTTTTTAAGGCATTTGTAACATTTTTTTGTGTGCAGTTGTGCTACCAAGTGGCTACCAGATCATTTATATCATGTTACTTTCCATTTTAGAGATTGCTTTTTAGGCCAGTGTGGTGGCTCATACCTGTAATCAATCCCAACACTTTGGGAGGCCAAGGGGGAAGGAGCACTAGAAGCCAGGATTTCGAGGCAGGCAATATAGTGAGACTCCCATCTCTAAAAAAAATTAAAAATTGGCCGGGCGCGGTGGCTCAAGCCTGTAATCCCAGCACTTTGGGAGGCCGAGATGGGCGGATCACAAGGTCAGGAGATCGAGACCATCCTGGCTAATACGGTGAAACCCCGTCTCTACTAAAGAATACAAAAAACTAGCCGGGCGACGAGGTGAGCGCCTGTAGTCCCAGCTACTTGGGAGGCGGAGGCAGGAGAATGGCATGAACCTGGGAGGCGGAGCTTGCAGTGAGCTGAGATCCGGCCACCGCACTCTAGCCTGGGCGACAGAGCCAGACTGCGTCTCAAAAAAAAAAAAAAAAAAAAATTAAAAATTAGCCAAGTGTGCTGGCACATACCTGTAGTCCCAGCTACTCGGGAGGCTTTGGTGGGAGGATTGCTTGAGCCCAGGAGTTCAAGGCTGCAGTGAGCCAAGATCACACCTCTGCACTCCAGCCCGGACAACAGAGCAAGACCCTGTCTCA
>NW_016859008.1:0-527 GCF_001698545.2 Rhinopithecus bieti | reverse complement strand
ATATTTAGATAGATAGATATAGTAAATATGTATCTAGATAGACAGATATAGATAGCTAGCTAGATATAGACAGATAGATAGATAGATAGATATAGTAAATATATCTAGTTTACTAGTAAATATAGTAAAGATAAATATATATCTTGAGAGAGAGAAAGAATAGTTAACATCTTACTTGCAGATATTTGTAGCAAAATGTATAGTCAAAGAAGAGAGCCAGCAAAGGAAAAGTCAATGCTGATGGAATGGGAGTGAACAGAAGAGCTCCAAATTCACCATGGGAAGAAATAAAATGAATAGGAACATCTTGGTCATTCGACCTAAACTAAGACAACATAAGTCAAAAAAGGAGAACCAAATACTAAACATAAAGCATTACAAGCTCACGCCTGTAATCCCAGCACTTTGGGAGGCCAAGATGGATGGATCACCTGAGGTCAGGAGTTCCAGACTAGCCTGACCAATATGGTGAAACACTGTCTCTACTAAAAATACAAAACTCAGCCAGGCATGGTAATGCCTGGTAA
>NW_016859007.1:0-1051 GCF_001698545.2 Rhinopithecus bieti | reverse complement strand
ACTCAAGTGTACAATTCAATGGATGAATTTTAAAGTGTGTGAAATGTATCTTAATAAAGATATAAAAAAAAAAAAAAAAAAAAAAAAAAAAAAAAAAAAAGAAATTATAATGTATTCAGAAATGACCCATAGTGAGAAGACTCATATCAAAACCAATTACTGCAGTGAGAACATCTCTCAGAGGCAACTGTGTAATCATAAATGCATTGTTTAGAAAACAAGGTAGGATGAAAAAAATCAAAATAGGCTTGTAACTCAAGAAGCTATAATTGGAATAGCTAAATTAACCAAAATAAAATAGAAGGAATTAATGAGGACATAAGCTGGAACTTAATGAAACAAGGAACAAAAGTGGACTTGATCATAAAATCAAAGCTATATTATTTACTGCTTAATACATGTATATTTGAAAAATCCACATTAACTGGAAATGTAATAGGAAAACTCAAATTCACTAAAATGTGCTCAAATGTATTTGACACTCATTAAGAAAATTTTTTAAAAAACAGGTTTCCAATTCATACTTCAAAGATAGCATAAAATCAACATGGGCAATGTATTTAAAACTATTATACACAAACACATCATCAAAAGTAGAGACCACCTCACATTTAATGATTAATATAAAATTAAAATTTTAGAAAGTTAACTAAAGTACATTAGTAGTATACTTAAAAAGAACAGATTATGATCAAGTATGATTTATCGCAGAACATACAAGGACGGCTCAGCATTAAAAGCCATGATTCGAAGTTTAAGTCTGTAACATGTATGACCATGTAAATGTCAAAAATTTGAAAAAATTAAAAAAATTATTTTAAACTGAAAGCTACCACACATACCTTTTTCATATGCATAGAAACATGTGCATACACACACACACACAAGACAATAGAAGAAAACTTACTTTTAAAGGGTGTTTGGTAGACTATGCAATAACAACAATTAAAAATAAAACATTAAAAGCATTTTCATAAATAATGAACAAGATAAGCATGCCTATTATAGCTACAATCCAGAAAGTCACAAAAATGATTTCCTTTAAAATAGA
>NW_016859006.1:0-422 GCF_001698545.2 Rhinopithecus bieti | reverse complement strand
TCTCTCAAAAGCTTCTCTCTAGTTATTATGTGAGGATATTTCCTTTTCCACCATAGGCCCCAATTGGATCCAAAATATCACTTTGCAGATTCCACGAACAGAGTGTTAGCAAACTGCTTCCTGAGGACTAAGCTGTAACTCTGTGAGATGAATTCACACATCCCCAAGAAGGTTCTAAGAAAGTTTCTACCTAGTTTTCACCTGAGGATATTTCCTCTGTCACCGCAAGCTTTTCTAAACTAACCAGGATGCGATTCCAGATTCCCAGAAAACTGTGTTAGCAAAATGATCACTGAAGAGAAACGTGTAACTCTGAGAGTTGCATTCACACATTGCAAAGCAGTTTCTCAGAAGGCTTCTTTCCAGTGTTGATCTGAGGAGATTTCTTTTTTAACCATAGCCCTGAATGAGCTCCCAAATAT
>NW_016859005.1:0-792 GCF_001698545.2 Rhinopithecus bieti | reverse complement strand
CTTAGCTTCTCAGTATTTTAGCATTTTATAAATATTTGGAACACAGCAAATCAGTTTGTAAACATTGATATAATCATTTTCAACAATTCTGGATGGGATGTTGTTTATGCCTTTCCCTAGTATTGTTCTCTCTGGCTTGTAATCATCGTATTATAACCAGGTAACATTTATGAAATTACTAAATATGTGCTAACGTAATATGCATAATGCTATAGCAAAATCCAAGTTGAAGATCCCAATTAATTAATGTAGTTTAGTTTTTTTGTTTTTTTTTTTTTTTCAGTGGAGATGAGGTCTCACTATGTCAACCAGGCTGGTCTTGAACTCCTGGGCTCAAGCAGTCCTCCCACCTTGGCCTCCAAAAGTTCTGGGATTACAAGCATGAGCCACCATGCCAGCCTCAATTAATTTAGTTCTAAAAATTCCTGGGATGTTAGTATTTGACTTGTTGCCTTACTCTGCTCAACGTATAAGCTCAGTTCTGCTAAGGCAATCACATTTTTCCTTAGAAGATCTCTAATGTGGAGCTGAAGTCTTACAAAGGTAATAGTCAGGTTTTCTGTTATTTCTAGGGTCAAACAATCTTATCAGAAGGTGATGGCCCTTTGGCACCAGCTACATGTTAACACCAAAAGCCTTATATCTTGGAACTATCTGCGTAAAGACCTTGACCTTATACAGACCTGGAACCTAGAAAAGGTAATTGTGAAAACCTTACCCCAGGCTCACATTCTGTTGGCAAGATTTTTTCAGAAGGATCTTTTTTTCCTTACTGTGAGACTTTTCCCCACC
>NW_016859004.1:6192-7898 GCF_001698545.2 Rhinopithecus bieti | reverse complement strand
ATTCCCAGAGCTCCAGACAGACAGCTATGGAGGACAGTTCTCCTGGCTGGGTCTGAGGGGCATCCACTGTGCATTTGGAGGCACATCTGAGTGTGGGGCATTTATGTGGCCTCTCCATGCAGGGGAGGGTGACCAGTTCTGCCTCTCAAGACACTGGCCAGGGTCTAAACTGGCCATCCTGCACACCAGCTAAGGCACTGCACACTGACCGAAGAGACTAATTTTCATATCAGCCAGAGCTATGCCCAGGAGGAGGCACCTGGGATCCTGGTGGCTTGGCCAGGAAATGCAGTGTTCCTTTCCTTATCCCAGAGATCTCTGGCTGATATGAAAATTAGTCTCTTTGGCCTGTTTGCAGTGCAGACCAGCACCAGGAAAACTCATTCTGGCCTGCCCCAGGGCTCAGACATATGCTTTGCCCCCACCCCTTACATTTCACCCACCACCCACCCCTTCTTGGGCTTCCCAAAGACCTTGGGTGCAAGGCCAAAGTCCAGGGTAGACTGTCTTAGTGAGCCAGCCAAATTCCGAGGTAGACTGTCTTAGTGAGCCAGCCAAACTGCAGGGTAGACTGCTTGCCAGGTCTCCCATTCTTGCCCCTGAGCCTGATCATAGTGGGAGGCTAAACATGGGGAAAAAAACCTGAGTTCTCTCCCTCATGCACATATACACCCCTGGGATAAGGGGTTTCCTTGGAAGAAGGCAGAATTCATGGGAGGTCGCAGGCTGGAGAAGTGGGAGCTGCCTGGGCCGGGAGCCCTCTCAGCATGGTCCAGAAAGCTTAGAGCAAGAAGACCAGTGACCAGAGACCCTGGGGGATTCCGGATCCTCCATCCCCATGTACATCTATTACATAGTCTGTGACCCCTTGCTCAGGCCTTGGGGGTCAGCAGCCTATTTCTTTGCAGAGGCAGATGTTGGAGGCAGGGGCCTGAGGCTGTGGGAGAGGACTCAGGTGGGGCTGGTCCCCAGGCTGACCAGATCTTCCTCTTTGTCTATCCACAGCCCATGGCAGCCAACTATAATGTCTTCCTCAGCAGCTCCAAGCTAGCTGAGTGGCGCATGCGGGTGGAGCTGAATATTGGTTCTGGCCTCTTTAAGGAGGCCCATGATCGACTAATGCAGTTGGCCGACTGGGACTTTTCAACATTGGATCCAATGGTCACACAGAAAATCTGTGAGTTTCGGGAGAAGTACTTGTGATCCTAAGGCCTGGCTGGCTCAACAATCTGAGCCACCTTCCTTAATGGAAATGCTAAAAAAGAAACCTCTTCTTTGCCTAATAAAGAGCTGGAACAACCATCACAGCTGCTGAGCAACAGATAGTTGGCATATGCACAGGGTCTGATGTGGGAGTGGGTGGTAGTTATAGATCCTTCCAGTTTCCAAAAAGAATTTTAAAAGTAAAGGGTTTAGGCCGGGCGCGGTGGCTCAAGCCTGTAATCCCAGCACTTTGGGAGGCCGAGACGGGCGGATCATGAGGTCAGGAGATCGAGACCATCCTGGCTAATACGGTGAAAACCCCGTCTCTACTAAAAAATACAAAAAACTAGCCGGGCGACGAGGCAGGCGCCTATAGTCCCAGCTACTCGGGAGGCTGAGACAGGAGAATGGCGTGAACCCGGGAGGCGGAGCTTGCAGTGAGCTGAGAGTCGGCCACTGCACTCCAGCCTGGGCGGCAGAGCAAGACTCCGTCTCAAAAAAAA
>NW_016859004.1:0-1877 GCF_001698545.2 Rhinopithecus bieti | reverse complement strand
TTTTTTTTTTTTTGAGACAGATTCTTGCTCTGTCGCCCAGGCTAAAGTGCAGCGGTGCCATCTTGGCTCACTGCAACCTCCGTCTCCTGGATTCAAGCAATTCTCCTGCCTCAGCCTCCTGAGTAGCTGGGATTATAGGCAGGCACCACCATGCCCAGCTACTTTTGCATTTTTAGTAGAGATGGGGTTTCATAATGTTGGCCAGGCTGGTCTCGAACTCCTGACCTCAGGTGATCCACCCAGCTTAGCCTCCCAAAGTGCTGGGATTACAAGCATGCGCCACTGTGCCCGGCCAACATAGAGTTACATTATCCAGCAACTACATTCCTAGGTATATACCCAAGACGACTGAAGACATACGTCCAGACAAAAACTTGCACATGAACGTTCATCACAGCAATTTTCACAATAGCTGAAAAGTAGAATCAATGCAAAAGTCCATCAACTGATGAATGGATAAACAGAACGTGGTGTATACATAAAATAGAATATAATTCAGCCATAAGAAGGGATGAAGTACTGTGATATGCTACAACATGGATGAATCTTGACAACATTATGCTAAATGAAAGAAGCCAGTCATAATAGGTGACATATTTCATTATTCCATTTGAGTGAAATGTCCAGAAGAGGCAAATACTTCCTGTCCACAGAGGTAGAAAGTAGATGAATGTTTACCAGGGGCTAGGAGAAGAGGGAAATGGGGAGTGACTGTTTAATGGGTACAGAGTTTCTCTTTGGGGTGATGAAAATGATCTAGAATTAGATCATTGTGATGGTGACAAAACTTTGTTAATATACTAAAAACCACTGAATTGACTTTAAACCAATTGAATTTTAAAGTATATTTTGAAAGAGTGGACATTATGGTATGTGAACTATACTTTATAATGAAAATATGATTGCATTGTTCAAAAGAGTATGGAAGGAAGCATACAAAAAATATGAAACATAAAGTATGGCTCTTTTTATTCTGAAGTGTAGAAATTGAACATTTTGTCTCAAGATACAAAACAAAAACAAAGAGAGCTAAAAGCCCTTCCATTCAGCCATCTTGGAGTAAGACCTACCACAGTCCAGTGCCTTTTACTCAGCCCCACAGCCTAGCCTATTGTTTTCATGAAACCCTGTAGCTTCCACTTCTGTTTGACTGTTGAGTGTAAAATTATGAGTGACCATATTGGGGGAAGGGAGGAATACTCCCCATAAAAGTATATCCTGGGGGCCTGAGGACAGACGTGGGCCCAGGTATCAGAACGTGATATGCCTACTTGTCCCTATCTCATTGTCCACACATGGGGCTTGGAAGGCGGCCATGTTTTATATGACGTGAGCTCCAACCGACGAGCTGATTGGCTTCTTCAACAAGAGCCCAGGTAGAGATTGGTGTCTAGAAGAGCCCATCAGATTCTAGGGAATCAGGCCTCTGGCAGTTGGGCACAGTGGCTCATGCCTGTAATCCCAGCACTTTGGGAGGCTGAGGTGGGCAGATCATCTGAATTCAGGAGTTCGAGACCAGCCTGACCAATATGGAGAAACCCTGTCTCTACCAAAATACAAAAAATTAGCCAGGTGTGGTGGTGCATGCCTGTAATCCCAGCTACTCGGGAGGGTGAGGCAGGAGAATCGCTTGAACCCGGGAGGCAGAGGTTGTGGTGAGCTGAGATCATGCCACTGCACTACAGCCTGGGCAACAAAGAGCAAAACTCCATCTCAAAAAAAAAAAGAGAATCAGCCCTTTGGCAGTGGAAACTCCCCTGAGAAGATGTCATAGGGTCCTCAGGGTCAGACACAGAGAGAAGGAGACATTGGGACAGAGAGAAGAGCCAAGGGAAAAAACGTGCCTTGCAGTCTGTGAGGAACAGGGTGGCCCCCCG
>NW_016859003.1:4423-7493 GCF_001698545.2 Rhinopithecus bieti | reverse complement strand
AATAAAATAAAATAAAATAAAATAAAATAAAATAAAAAATAACCGGGGCTGGGCGTGGTGGCTCACGCCTGTAATCCCAGAACTTTGAGAGGCCAAGGCGGGCAGATCACAAGGTAAGGAGATCAGGACCAGCCTGACCAACATGGTGACACCCCGTCTCTACTAAAAATACAAAAATTAGCCAGGCAAAGTGGTGCGCACCTGTAACCCCAGCTACTCAGGAGGCTGAGGCAGGAGAATCACTTGAACCCAGGAGGCAAAGGTTGCAGTGAGCCATGATCCTGCTACTGCACTCCAGCCTGGGCAAAAGAGAGAAACTCCATCTCAAAATAAATAAATAAATAAATAAACAAACAAACAAACAAACAAATAACCATCATGGGTATGAGTGGAATACTATGCAGCCATTAAAAAGAAAGGTAGCTCTGCCAGATGCGGTGGCTCATGCCTGTAATCTCAGCACTTTGGGAGGCCGAGGTGGGTGGATCACCTGAGGTGAGGAGTTCAAGACTAGCCTAGCCAACATGCTAAAACTCCATCTCTACTAAAAACACAAAAATTAGCCAGGTGTGGTGGCGGGTGCCCATAATTCCAGCTACTCTGGAGGCTGAGGCAGGAGATTCACTTGAACCTGGGAGGCAGAGGTTGCAGTGAGCTGCGATTGTGCCACTGCACTCCAGCCTAGGAGACAGAGCAAGACTTTGTCTCAAAAAAAAATAAAGGTAACTCTAAATGTACTAAGAAGCATAATATATATCTCCAAGATAAATTTTTGAATTTAAAAAGCCAGATATAGAACAGTATATAAAATATGCTACCATTAAAAAAAATTTTTTTAAATAATACAGTCATGCATTGCTTAATGATGGGCACACATCTGAGAAATGCGTCATTGGACAATTTCATTGTTGCATGAACATCACAGGATATACTTACACAAACCTAGATGGTGTAACCTACTACACACCTGGCTGTATAGTATAGACTATGCTCCTAAGCTATAAACCCATACAGCATGTTACTGTACTGAATACTGTAGCATTTGTGAATCTAAACATAGCTAAACACAAAAAAGGTATAGTAAAAATATGGTATAAAAGATAAAAGATGCTACATCTGCATAGGACACTAAACATGGATGGAGATTATAAGATGAAAGTTGCTCTGGGTGTCAGTGAGTGAGTGCTGAATGAATGGGAAGGCCTAGCATGTTACACTACTGTAGACTTTGTAAAAACTATATGCCAGCAGACCCCAACCTTTCTGGCACCAGGGACCAGTTTCGTGGAAGACAGTTTTTCCACGGACAGGGGTAGGGTGGTGATTTGGGGATGAAACTATTCCACCTCAGATCATCAGGCATTAATTAGTTAGATTCTCATAAGGAGTCAACAACAACAAAAAAGAAACAAACAAACAAACAAATATTCTCATAAGGAGCACACAACCTAGATCCCTCGCATGCACAATTCACAATAGGGTTCGTACTCCTATGAGAACCTAATGCTCCTGCTGGTATGACAGGAGGCTGAGCTCAGACGGTCATGCTTGCTCGTCTGCCACTCACCTTCTGCTGTGTGGCCCGGTTCCTAACAGGCCGTGGATCAGTACTGGTCTGAGATCCAGGGGTTGGGGACCCCTGCTGTACACTATACTAAATTTGTTTAAAAAAAAAATTACGTTACAGTGTTATGACAGCTACGATGTCAGGAGGATAGGAATTTTTCCGCTCCATTATAATCTCATGGGATCACTGGTGTATATGTGGTATATCATTGAGTAAAACATCACTATGCATTTGTATATATAAACGACTATATATGGAATTATCGTGGTTGTAAGAAAATGGTAGGGGAGCTGGGAGCGGTGGCTCACGCCTATAATACCAGCACTTCGGTAGGCTGAGGCAGGCAGATCATGAGGTCAGGAGCTTGAGACCAGCTTGGCCAACATGGTGAAACCCCATCTCTACTAAAAAACAAAACGAAACAACAAACAAAAATCAAAAATTAGCCAGGTGTGGTGGCGGATGCCTGTAACCCCAGCTACTTGGGAGGCCGAGGCAGGAGAATGGCCTGAAATCGGAAGGCGAAGGTTGCAGTGAGCTGAGATCACAGCACTGCACTTCAGCCTGGACGAAAGAGCGAAACTCTGTCGAAAGAAAGAAAGAAAGAGAAAAAGAAAGGAAGGAAGGAAGGAAGGAAGGAAGGAAGGAAGGAAGGAAGGAAGGAAGGAAGGAAGGAAGGAAGTTAGGCAGTTGCTAGTTTGGGGCTCTCAGTAGTAACACAGTTTTAATTATTCCTGTGCGAGTACTTCGGTGACCATTGCAGGCAGTTGTGTTGAGTGTATACTTAGGAGTAGAACTGCTGGGTCATGGGACATGCTTATGTTCAGCTTTAAAAGACACTACCAGACAATGTTCCCAGAGTGTATCAGTATGTGCTTCCAGATGTAGTACATGAGAGTTCCAGTTATTTCATGTTCATGCTAACACCTGGCAGAGCGGTACTCTCTTATCTATGTGGGATACATTCCAAGACCCCTAGTAGATGCCTAAAACCACAGATAGGACCGAATCCTATTTATACTATTTTTTTTTTTTTTATTATACTTCTAGGGTACATGTGCATCACGTGCAGGTTTGTTACATATGTATACTTATGCCATGTTGGTGTGCTGCACCCACCAACTCGTCAGCACCCATCAATTCATCATTTATATCATGTATAACTCCCCAATGCAATCCCTCCCTCCTCCCCCCTTCCCATGATAGGCCCCAGTGTGTGATGATCCCCTTCCCGATTCCAAGTGATCTCATTGTTCAGTTCCCACCTATGAGTGAGAACATGCGGTGTTTGGTTTTCTCTTCTTGTGATAGTTTGCTAAGAATGATGGTTTCCAGCTGCATCCATGTCCCTACAAAGGACGCAAACTCATCCTTTTTTATGGCTGCATAGTATTCCATGGTGTATATGTGCCACATTTTCTTAATCCAGTCTGTCACAGATGGACATTTGGGTTGATTCCAAGTCTTTGCTATTGTGAATAGTGCCGCAATAAACATACGTGT
>NW_016859003.1:0-1732 GCF_001698545.2 Rhinopithecus bieti | reverse complement strand
AAAAAAAAAAAAAAAAAAAAAAAAAAAAGGAAAAACAAATTTTCCTTTGTTTTATGGAATGAGTTTACAGATTCCTGTTCTTGTAACTATTGACTTCAAGTATTCTGTTTTATCTAACAAGTACAATGAAGGTCATGAAAAGCCTGAGTAGGCCTGAGCTACAGCTGTCTGGGCACCACAGTGAAGGTTATAAGATAAGCCTGTGCCCAGGCAAACCTAGATAATGGACATCTGGGTTGCTTGGCAATGGTCATATGCAATCCTGTCTCTGTCCTGCTTCTGTATCCCTGCTTTCACACCACTGTAAGCTTGCTGCAAGCTAGGCCACCTCCTTTTGTGAAGCATGTATAAAAGTCAGGTGCTGTCTTTGTTCTGGGCCCAGTCTTTTGTACGTGAGTCACCTGGGCCTGAGTGCACTCAATAAAGATTCTCCTGTTTCAACACAAGATTTCTCTCATCCTCCTGAATCCCACAACAAAGGAAACTGACTTTACCTACGGAGAGTCACTAAAGGGGCATGTTAGTCTTGAACAGTCAAAGCACCTGTTGTAATCATGCCAACTAGAGGCCCTTGCCATGTTTCCTGAGTGCCAAATAAGGATTCCCTTGTGATCCTGAAGGGGAAAGTGGTCTCAAATATGACCTTTCAGGAAGGGAGGGGCTTAAGGCAAAATTAGGCTGAGCTACTGGAAATAAAGTGGTGTTTCCTGAAGACCTAAATGTGGACCAGGATTTATACTCACTATTCGCTTAAAGTGACCAGTGGTCCCAGTTTGCTTAGAACTGAGAGATTTCTCAGGGCATAGGACTTTTAGTGCTAAAATTGAGAATGTTCTAAGCAGCCTGGGATGAATTGTTTACCCTATTTAAAGTTCCTTCGGCCAGGCACGGTGGCTCAGGCCTGTAATCCCAGCATTTTGGGAGGCTGAGGCGGGTGGATCACAAGGTCAGGAGTTCGAGACCAGCCTGACCAACATGGTGAAACCCCATCTCTACTAAAAATACAAAAATTAACTGGGCGTGGTGGTGCACACCTATAATCCCAGCTACTCAGGAGGCTGAGGCAGGAGAACTGCTTGAATCCAGGAGGTGGAGGTTGCAGTGAGCTGAAATTACGCCACTGCCCTCCAGCCGGCGATAAAGCAAGACTCTATCTCAAAAAAAAAAAAAAAAAAAAAAAAAGTCCCATAAAAAAACAAAAAAAAAAAAAAAGTTCCTTCTACAACATGATAAAATAAAACAGGCCATGCCTGTCTCTTACCATGGCCTCGGGGCTCTGTGGTGATCCGGATCCTGCCTCGCACCTCATCTAGCTCTGCCTGGCTCCTTCCTATCCAGTCACCCTGCCTCCATCCTGCCCTCAACAGACCTAGTTTATTCCTGTCTCTCAATCTATCACCTGTGATTCCTTCTGCCTGCACCACCTTCACCCTTTTCTCCTGCTCTTTCCCAAGGTCACCTCCCTTCTCTCCTGCAGATGTCAGCTCAGAGAAACCATCCCTCACCTTCCTCTCTGAAATTGCTTCCTCCACCTCGGCCTCATGGTGCTGATCTCATATGTGAATTAGCTTGATTGGGCACTTGTCTCTTTTCCCCTTAGCATGGAAGCCCCAGGAGGGAACCCTGTCCTAGACTCTGGCTCAGAGGTTTACACAAAGTCGGTGTTCAACAGTTGTTGCCTGGCTGATTGCAAAAAAGGCTTTAATTTTTTCTTTTTATTTCTTATTTCACT
>NW_016859002.1:0-1953 GCF_001698545.2 Rhinopithecus bieti | reverse complement strand
TTAATGATCACCACTCTAACTGGCATAAGATGGTATCTCATTGTGGTTTTGATTTGCATTCTCCTCGTGACAAGTAATGAGCTACAGCATTGTCAGACACACTTGCTTTTTATTTCCCCCCCCAAATATCATAGACGTTCAAGAATATTATAAGCCTAACACAATCCAAAAAATTCTGTGGTTTTGCTTCTTCAAATGCATAAAACAATACCAGAGATACAATGAATGTTAAGTATCAGCCATTCATGACACAACCAGAGAAATTTCATCAGACTTCAAAGAAAAGATAAAAAAAAGAGACCTAGAAATTGCCTGAAATATAATTAACAATAATTTTGTCAAAAAGAACAAAGCAGAAAACCTACAGCTGTGTAATATATTCATGCTGTTTAAAATATCAATACAAAATTGCAACAGCATAACTTATCTGGTAGAAGAATTAAATGGCCATCTCAAACACAGATTTATGAGTTTAACCAATTAGAAGAAGAACAATTGACATGGAAAAATGAAATAACTATGTCTATTAATGGATGCCTTAATTTGTAAAACTACACCAATTATAAAAATAGAAGAATGAGACAAAGAAGAAAAGTTATCAGAATTTTTATTGTTCACATTCCAAAGTTTAGAAGAAATATGAATTCACAGATTTAAAATCTCAATGATCATATCAAGATTAATTTTAAAAGTTAATAGTCCTAGATGCATTTTAATCAAGTTATAAAAAGTAAAATTTAAAAAGTGATGTGAAATCTGTTAGTGGGAAAACTCAACCCATATAAGTGAGCTCTATCTGGGTAATTCCCAAATAGGAGATAGTGTGATGCCATATTAAAAATGCTAAGATAAAATTTAAAATATTCCTACCTAACAGTAGTCTAGACTGCACAGGTATGAAAAAAGGCAGAAAAAGATTTCAGTTGAGCTTCTTAAGCCTTTCCTAAAAGGCAATTTGCTAGATAATTAACTTCTAGATCCATTTCTTTTCTCTTGAAAACTATTTGTGTCTCACTCCTCAAAAGAAGACATTTATGTGGCCAAAAAACACTGGAAAAAACCTCATCATTATTGGTCATTAGAGAAATACAAATAAAACCACAGTTAACCACCACACACCAGTCAAAATGGCTATCATTAAAGCCAGGAAAAAAACAGATGCTGGAAAGGACGTGGAGAAACAGGAGTGCTTTCACACTGATGGTGGGAATATAAATTAATTCAACTATTGTGGAAGACAATGTGGTGATTCCTCCAGGATTTAGAACCAGAAATACCATTTGACACAGCAATCCCATTACTGGAATCATTGTACTATAAAGACACATGAACATGTGTGTTTACTGCAGCACTGTTCACAATAGCAAAGACTTGGAACCAACCCAAATGCCCATCAATGATAGACTGGATAAAGGAAATGTGGCACATACACACCATGGAATATTATGCAGCCATAAAAAGGGATGAGTTCATGTTCTTTGCAGAGGCATGGATGAAGCTGGAAACTATCATTCTCAGCTAATTAACACAAGAACAGAAAACCAAACACCGCATGTTCTCACTCAGAAGTGGTAGTTGAACGATGAGAATATATGGACACAGGGAGGGGAACATCACACACAGGAGCCTGTTGGAGGGTAAGGGAGTAGGGGTAGGATAGCATTAGGAGAAATACCATCATCTACCTAATGTAGATGAGGGGTTGATGGGTGTTGTTCTCCACATCTTTTCCAGCATCTGTTTTTTTCCTGGCTTTAATGATAGCCATTTTGACTGGTGTGTGGTGGTTAACTGTGGTTTTTATTTGTGTTTCTCTAATGACCAATAATGATGAGGTTTTTTCCAGTGTTTTTTGGCCACATAAATGTCTTCTTTTGAGGAGTGAGCCACAAATAGTTTTCAAGAGAAAAAAATGGATTTAGAAGTTAATTATCTAGCAAATTGCCTTTTAGG
>NW_016859001.1:0-415 GCF_001698545.2 Rhinopithecus bieti | reverse complement strand
CATATAATTTTATTAAGCAGAAATTCCTAACTGAAATGTTTAAGCATTCTATTATAAAGATTTTATACCATTATATTTGACTTAATATTTTTAAATATTAGGTGGTTATTTTGCATCCATTGTATGGGCAGAGCTATTAAGTATTCTGTAGGAATTATATCATAGTAACAAGAATCCTTCACAAAAGAGTTTTCTGTTTTGATTTTAGAACACTTAATAAACATTTGCATTTACGATACTTTTAAACATCATCACCATCATTTTAACTTTACTTAATGAAATATGTTTACATTTGGGGCTTTTGTTACACAATTCCCATGGACTAAGAAGTCCATTTTTGTTATGAGTATAGTGACAATACAATTTACTATCAAACTTCTGGGGAATAAAAGGGGATGCAATTACTAAAACAGTT
>NW_016859000.1:0-1951 GCF_001698545.2 Rhinopithecus bieti | reverse complement strand
CCACCCAGCCTGGAGTGCAGTGGCTGGATCTCAGCTCACTGCAAGCTCCGCCTCCCGGGTTTATGCCATTCTCCTGCCTCAGCCTCCCGAGTACCTCAGCCTCCCGAGTACCTGGGACTACAGGCGCCCGCCTCGTCGCCCGGCTAGTTTTTTTTTTTTTTTTTTTTTTTTGTATTTTAAGTAGAGACAGGGTTTCACCGTATTAGCCAGGATGGTCTCGATCTCCTGACCTGGTGATCCGCCCGTCTCGGCCTCCCAAAGTGCTGGGATTACAGGCTTGAGCCACCGCGCCCGGCCCGAGACAGTTTAACTCTCAGTGGTTCTTAGCTCTAGCTCACATGAAAGCCAACTGGGGGAGCTTGAAAACATTACCTGGGCCCCATGCCAAAAATTAAATGAGAATTGCTAAGGACAGAGCCGGGGCACCCTTAGTTTTAAAACTCCCCAAGTAATTTTCCTGGGGAGTTTTAAAACTTGTCTTGAAGCCCTGACAGGTGCTCTCAGAGGGGCGTTCTGCTGCTGTGAGTCTGTAAATCCCACCCCCCACCTCCAGATCTTCCCCCCAGCAGCAGCTCCTCTTTTGGGGAAGAGGCTGCCCTTCTGATTCGGCTAATAAGGCAATTCACATTTGGTGGAGGGTGGGGGCGGAGGGAGTCACACAGCAGGAGGGCACCAGGCACTTCTTGTCACTTGGGTCACTCTGGAAGGGAGAAGAAAAAGATTCTTCTAGGAGGCCTGGATAATTGTCAGAGCCTCAGAGAACTTGGAAACAATCCAGAACTCATCCACAGAGACATTCTGAGGATGGGAGAGTAACTGCCTGGAGAAGGGCTTAAAACAATTGTGGGCTGGGCGTGGTGGCTCATACCTGTAATCCAGCACTTTGGAGGTTCGAGGCAGGAGTCGGGGGGATCATGTGAGCCCATGAGTTCAAGACCATCCTGGGCAACATAGTGAGACCCTGTCTATACCAAAAAAAAATAATAATAATACTAATTTAAAAATTCACCAGGCGTGCTGGTGCATGCCTGTAGTCCTAGCTACTCGGCAGGCTGAGGTGAGAGGATCACTTGAGCACAGGAGGTCAAGGCTGCAGTGAGCGGTGATCAATCCACTGAACTTCAGCTTAGGCAACAGAACGAGACTGTCTCAAACAACAACAAACAATTGGGCTATCGATCAGGGGAAGGGATTGTCTCTCTTAGAGGCTGTAATCAGCCTCTAAGAACGATTAAGGAAGGTGGGAGTCCCATTTGCCAATGGATTGTTGCTCTGCATAATTATGTTCAGGATATGGTAGTTAAGTTATCACTGCTAGCTGTGTGACCTTGGGCAGGGTACTTAACCTCTCTGTGCCTTGCTTCATTCACAAAAGGGGGGATTCATAATGCTGACGGTGCTTCATAGGATTACAGTGAGGATTAAATGAGTTAATAGAAAGCATCTAGCACAGTGCTTGGCATACAGTAAGCACAGAATAGGTGTTGAAAATTACTCAGGGAAATACAGGGAAAATGACTCA
Source organism: Rhinopithecus bieti (assembly GCF_001698545.2). Lineage (NCBI taxonomy): Eukaryota > Metazoa > Chordata > Mammalia > Primates > Cercopithecidae > Rhinopithecus > Rhinopithecus bieti. The sequence goes on along the minus strand of NW_016859000.1, from coordinate 429 downwards.
TAGGGAATCCATGGCTAAATAAGTTGGGAAGCACTGGCTTAAAGATCAACAGGTGTCTTTACTGCAAGATTTCTCAAAATACCAATGTTACTACTGATAAAGTCATGTTCTACAAAGGTTGAGAGAATTAAATGAGATGAAAGGTGTGTGAAACACGTAATGGATATAATAAGCATGTGAGGCCAGGCGCGGTGGCTCACACCTGTAATCCCAGTACTTTGGGAGGCTGAGGCCAGCAGATCACTTGAGCTCAGGAATTCGAGACCAACCTGGGCAACATGGCAAAACCCTATCTCTATAAAAAATACAAAAATTAGCCAGGCGTAGTCTCAGTGATTTGGGAGGCTGAGATGGGAGAATGGCTCAAGCCTGGGCTTCAGCTCTCACTGCACTGCAGCCTGAGAGACACAGTGAGACCCTATCTCAAAA
>NW_016858999.1:0-2412 GCF_001698545.2 Rhinopithecus bieti | reverse complement strand
GCGTTTGTATTTTTTTTTTTTTTTTTTTTTTTTTTTTTTTTTTTTTTTTTTTTTTGAGACGGAGTCTCGCTCTGTTGCCCAGGCTGGAGTGCAGTGGCCGGATATCAGCTCACTGCGAGCTCCGCCTCCCGGGTTTATGCCATTCTCCTGCCTCAGCCTCCCAAGTAGCTGGGACTACAGGCACCAGCCACCTCGCCCGGCTAGCTTTTGTATTTTTTAGTAGAGACGGGGTTTCACCATGTTAGCCAGGATGGTCTCGAACTCCTGACCTCGTGATCCGCCTGTCTCGGCCTCCCAAAGTGCTGGGATTACAGGCTTGAGCCACCGCGCCCGGCCAACGTTTGTATTATTAGTTAGAAGGCATGAAGACTTTTTTTCCTGCTTGGAGAGTGTCTAAAATAACAGTTATTGTTTTGCATATCTACTGCATGCCAAGCACTTTCTGCATCATCTAATTTAGCCCTCACAGCAACTGGGTCAATACGTCCAATTTCTCAGTGCAAGGACAGAGAAGTCAGATTCAAATACAGGTTTTCTGATGTTAACCTATGTGATGATTTGATTGAAGCAGGATTTTCCAGCATCACTATCCTTGTTCCATCTCTACTATATGGGAATGAAAATAAAGAAATATATTTCAAAAAAATAATAGAGCCGGTCTCCTGGTGTTGATATCAGGTCTCCTCCTTAGATGGTGACAATAGGAAAGCAGCTTACACTCCCTTTGCTGGTGTAACCAGCAGGAACTGCCGTAAATTTCCTGGTACAATACCTGAAACAAGGCAAACACCCAACAGATGTCTTGCATATATTGATTCCCTTCTCTGCCAGTACAGTAACATCGAGAATGGACCCAGCAGTATAATAACATCAGTCACCACTAGATGGCAGTAATGGCACTAAGTAATTAGTTATTAAGATACCCTTTTTAATACATGAAGTAGCTAAACAACTACAAAAAAAAAAAAAGACTGGTTCTTCTTAGACCTAAATATTATTTCTGTTACTCAGATTTTACTCATTATTTCATTCAGCAAATATGTATTTGTATCATATCAGCAAATACGTATCATTCAGCAAATATGTATGTCAGGCACCACAGTAGGCAGTTAGGATACTAGGCTCAGTGAAGGAAGACACAGTGCCTGCCCACACAGACCTTAGGGGGGAGGTAGGAAAATGGACAAAGAATCACACCAGCAAGATACCACAGCATAGTAAGTGCTGTGAGAGTGCACAAGGGAAGAAGCAGCCATGGTAGGAAAGGAAGGTGTCCCTAAGAAGCAGATGAGAAAAAGATGAAGGAGCCAAGATCCAAGGAAGATAGATGGTAGGTGAGGGGTGGAAACGGGGTCCCCAGGAAGAGCTTGCCAAAGGCTCAGAAGCAGGCTAGGGCCTGCTGCTGGAGGCACATGCAGAGGCCAGGCCTTGCATGCCCTCAGGAGCCTTATTCAAGTTGGGAAGTTTGGTCTTCTTTCAAAAAAAAAAAAAAAAAAAAAAGGCCTGCCGCGGTGGCTCACACCTGCAATCCCAGCACTTTGGAAGGCTGAGTCAGGCGGATCACGAGGTCAGGGGTTCAAGACCAGCCTGGCCAAGACAGTGAAACCCCATCTCTACTAAAAATACAAAAAAATTAGCTGGGCATGGTGGCGGGCACCTGTAATCCCAGCTACTCCAGAAGCTGAGGCAGAGAACTGCTTGAACCCGGGAGGCAGAGCTTGCAGTGAGCTGAGATCACGCCACTGCACTCCAGTCTGGGTGACAGAGCGAGACTCCGTCTCAAAAAAAAAAAAAAAAAAAGAGAGAAAGACAGGCCAGGCGTAGTGACTCACACTGGTAATCCCAACACTTTGGGAGGCCAAGGCAGGCAGATCACTTGAGGTCAGGAGTTTGAGACAACATGGTGAAACCCCATCTCTCCTAAAATAAAAAAATTAGGCAGAGTGCAGTGGCTCACGCCTATAATCCCAGCACTTTGGGAGACTGAGGAGGGCGGATCACCTGAGGTCAGGAGTTCGAGACCAGCCCAGCCAACATGGCAAAACCCCGTCTCTACTAAAATACAAAATTAACCAGGCGTGGTGGAGCACGCCTGTAATCCCAGCTACTCGGAAGGCTGAGGCAGGAGAATCACTTGAACCTGGGAGGCGGAGGTTGCAATGAGCCGAGACTGTGCCACTGCACTCCAGCCTGGGCAAAAGAGCAAAACTCCATCTCGAAATAAATAAATAAACAAACAAATTAATAAAATACAAAATTAGCTGGGCGTGGTGGTGCATGCCTGTAGTCCAAGCTACTTGGGAGACTGAGACACAAGAATCACTTGAGCCTAGGAGGCAGAGGTTACAGTGAGCCGAGATCGTGCCATTGCGCTCTAGCCTGGGAGACAGAGCAAGACCCTGTCTCAAAAAA
>NW_016858998.1:0-527 GCF_001698545.2 Rhinopithecus bieti | reverse complement strand
AGAAAAATTGCCATGAGGGATAGAAGTTGGAACACTAGCTGCTTTTTTAGCTACCTTATCAGCATAAGCATTGTCCTGAGCCATGGGATCTGATGCCTTTTGATGGCCCTTGCAGTGAATGACTCCAGCTTCCTTTGGAAGTAAAGTGGCCTGGAGAAGAGTTTTTATTAAAGAGGCATTACATCCTCCTTGCGTAGTAAGGAAACCATTCAGCCCATAAAACAGCAAGGTGGTGCAGAATATAGGGTCAGTATAAATATTGACGCGTAGTCCTTTTACAAGAGTGGGGGCCCGAATTAAGGCAATGAGTTCGGCTTGCTGAGAGGTAGTGGAGGGGGATACAGCAGTATAGCAGTAGCCTCAGTGATAGATGTGGAAGATACTATAGCATAGCCTGCCTTTGCTGGTGTGTGGTGATTAGGCCTGGTGGAACTGCCATTAATAAACCAAGTGTGATCAGGGTGAGGAACAGGAAAGAAGGAAATACGGGGAAATGGAGTGAATGTCAGGTGGATCAGAGAGTTACA
>NW_016858997.1:0-419 GCF_001698545.2 Rhinopithecus bieti | reverse complement strand
GGCCGGGCGCGGTGGCTCAAGCCTGTAATCCCAGCACTTTGGGAGGCCGAGACGGGCGGATCACGAGGTCAGGAGATCGAGACCATCCTGGCTAACACGGTGAAACCCCGTCTCTACTAAAATACAAAAAACTAGCCGGGCGAGGTGGCGGGCGCCTGTAGTCCCAGCTACTCCAGAGGCTGAGGCAGGAGAATGGCGTAAACCCGGGAGGCGGAGCTTGCAGTGAGCTGAGGTCCGGCCACTGCACTCCAGCCCGGGCGACAGAGCAAGACTCCGTCTCAAAAAAAAAAAAAAAAAAAATCATGGTCACATACGTACCATGAAATTTGTCATTTTAACTAGTTTTCAGTGTATGGTTCGGTGACATTAAGGATATTGACATCATGCCGGGCGTGGGGCTCACGCCTGTAATCCCAGCA
>NW_016858996.1:0-1321 GCF_001698545.2 Rhinopithecus bieti | reverse complement strand
GGTGAAATCCGTCTCTACTAAAATACAAAATTTAGCTGGGCGTGGTGGCGTGCACCTGTAATCCCAGCTACTCAGGAGGCTGAAGCAGGAGAACGGCTTGAACCTGAGAAGCCGAGGTTGCAGTGAGCCAAGATCACGCCACCTCACTCCAGCCTAGACAACATGAGAAGACTCTATCTCACACACACACACACACACACACACACGGAATTGCTTAGGGCAGCACCTGATACAGAGCTAGCACTCAAGAGTTTGTTATGAGAAGAATATACATTCGTAAACACTTAAATACTATTATTTAATTAAATCTTCAAAGAGTTATGAAAGGCAAAGAAGGACCCTTCTCAACTGAATAACACTAAAGTGACGACAAGTAAATGCTAAACATAATCCTAAATTGGATCCTGTTGCTATAATGGATGCTATTGGGACATCCAAACACGACTCAGTCCATTAGCCTTAGAACTGCCATCCACAAACCAAGCATCTTTTTGTTGGTCAGTTGAGAGCTAGAGCATTGTCCAATCGATGATAGAACTGACCAACTCCTCCTTCATCAGTCCTGGCGGAAAAGAGTCTACCTGGTTGTGAAAACTGCTAACTCTGCACTCCCCTGGCAGCATATTCTTGTACGAACCATTTCCATGTAATTATGGAACTCCTCTGGGCACTGCACTCCCTATTGGAGCTTTACACTATCACCCAAGACATCATGGATATTTTAGGTTTCAAAATTATTTTATGTCCTTCAATCATAAGGGCCCTTTCAATTAATGTCTAATCCAAGCTCAACTGGAAATTCTCTAGTCCAAAGTCCCAGATTACCACTAGGAGGCGCTCTTAGGCTGTTGCCATAAACGCCGGTCTCTGTTCCACAAAGGGCTATTGTACAGATAATCTGTCTGTGCCGGCACCCCAGGTTCTATTCTATACTTCGTAGGCTTGGGCAGTCTTATTGGTTCCCATTTAGCATGTCCAAGTAATACTGCTTGAAGGGTGGATTTACAATACTAGAGAGGGGAAACATTCCACAGTCAGATACAATTTCAATCTCCATAATACATTGAGGTAAAAGAGATGCAACCATTTCAAATAAAGCCTGTTCAAATCTGCAAATTTTCCAAACTTTCACCTTAATCCCATCAACCCTTACATTCCTCCATTGGGATTTCATCAACAGGTTTGAGTGTCACAATACTAGTTAGAGGAAATGTTCCCTGTCAGTCATAACATCCATTCCCATTAAACATTCAGGTAAAACCTGTTTGTTTTTATTTTTTTTAAAAAACTATTTATTTATTTATTTATTTATTTATCTGAG
>NW_016858995.1:0-493 GCF_001698545.2 Rhinopithecus bieti | reverse complement strand
TTGCAATGAAGCCTATGATGACAAAGGAAGTACCCTCCGAGAAAAACTAGAAAGAACTTTTATGAGAACCTAATTTTTTTTTATACTTTAAGTTCTAGGGTACATGTGCACTATGTGCAGGTTTGTTATATATGCATACTTGTTCCACGTTGGTGTGCTGTACCCATCAACTCGTCAGCACCAATCAACTGGTCATTTACATCAGGTGTAATTCGCAGTGCCATCCCTGCCCCTTCCCCCCTCCCCATAATAGGCCCCAGTGTGTGATATTCCCCTTCTAGGGTCCAAGTAATCTCATTGTTCAATTCCCACCGATGAGTGAGAACATGCAGTGTTTGGTTTTCTGTTCATGCGATAGTTTGCAGAGAATGATGGTTTCCAGCTGCATCCAATGTCCCTACAAATGACACGAACTCAATCTTTTTTATGGCTGCATAGTATTCCATGCTGTATATGTGCCACATTTTCTTAATCCAGTCAGTCACTGATGGAC
>NW_016858994.1:0-1327 GCF_001698545.2 Rhinopithecus bieti | reverse complement strand
CTGTGTCAAAAAAGAAAGGAAAGAAAGGAAAGAAAAGAAAGAAAGAAAGAAACAGAAAAGAAAAGAAAATTACTCTGGGCAAATAACAGCTTCCTTGAATACTTTCACTTGTTTAATAAAATGCCAGAGAACCACAGATAGAACCTATAATTCCTTGGGGACTACAAGATCAGAGCTGACAGTTATGGGTTTCATCAGTGCACTTACAGAAATGGCATCAGATGGATTTCCTTTGGAGAAGGGGATTGGGAAATGGCTTTTTTTTTTTAAACTGGTAATAAAATAATCTACTTTCCATCTTTACAATTCCAGTATTTTCATACTTAATTTTAACTTACGGCCTTGAATCCCGAGTATAATTTTTTACCCAAATATAAGTTATAATTAAGATATTGGCCGCCCAACAAGATCAAATTAACTAAAAACTTAAGTTCTCCCAATCACTGACCTTCCCAGCCCCTAGTCCTCATCCCCAGCCCAGCGGACTATCTACGGTCCGGCCTCAGAGAGGGTCTCGGGGAGCTCAGAGGCAGGAAAGCACCCGAAGACGCAGGCCTCCACCTTCTCCAGGGTCGGCAGGCAGCGTCGCGCGCTCGCGGGCTGGGCTAGGCTGGGCTCGGCGCGCCGCGGTCGGGCGCCCACTTCTGCTTCTCCGCAGCTGGGGAGCGCCCCGGGTGGAGAGAGCTGGGCGCGGGGCGGGCCTCCCCGGGCGTCCAGGGAAGCTGCGAGAGCCGCCACTCACGTGCCGCGGGACCTGCGCGCCGCCCGGGGAGAGCCCGCCGGGGTCGCCGGAGAATCTCGGGATCGTCGGCCTCCTTCCCGCAGTGCCTACCTGGTGGGAACTGTTGTCCTCCTTTGCCCCCAGGTCGTGTTATTTGGCCGCAGGGTTCCGCGCCGCCAGGGCGCCAGCGCTGGGCAGCACGGAGCCGCTTCTGAATGGAGACTTGCAGGCTGCCAGACAGTGGGCGGCTGGGCAGGGGCGGCGAGCGTTCAGGGCCGGCCAGAGAAAGTTGGAAGTCTCTCCCTAACCTGTTCCTTGCGAGGCCGCGGGGAGGAGGCGCGCCTGGCCCGGCTCCTTGGCGGTAAAACTGGTCGCATCCCGGCGCCCTAAAGCCCGGGCTCTGGGGACTGGATGGCGAGCTGGCCGGCAGCTCCTACCGCCCCAGCTTTAGCTAGAAGCTGGGATCTTCCCGCAGCACTTCCTGTTCCCTGGTGGAAAATGCAGCCTCATCTGACTCCCCTATCCAAAAAGTTTATTTCCCCAAAGATCGAGAAGGATGGTGGTCAGCGCTGTTCCTCAGTTGAACCCTGGTGTAGTCTGAGAGGG
>NW_016858993.1:0-421 GCF_001698545.2 Rhinopithecus bieti | reverse complement strand
TTTATTTATTTATTTTTTTATTTATTTATTTATTTTTGAGACAGAGTTTCGCTCTTGTTGCCCGGACTGGAGTGCAATGTTGCATTCGCAGCTTGCTGCAACCTCTATCTCCCGGGTTCAAGCAATTCTCCTGCCTCAGCCTCCCGAGTAGCTGGGATTACAGGTATGCGCCATCACGCCTCGCTAACTTTGTGTTTTTAGTAGAGACAGGGTTTCTCCATGTTGGTCAGGCTGGTCTTGAACTCCCAACCTCAGGTGATTCTCATGCCAATAGGTAATTTGACTTTTATTCGTATTTAATTGAAGAGGAAACTGAGGCTCTGAGTGGTCAAACAACAGGTCTACAGTCAGAGTGTTTCTGAGACCTGATATCAGGATGTCTGACTCTCCAAACTGTGTTTTTCCGTTTCAGGTTTTTTTT
>NW_016858992.1:0-490 GCF_001698545.2 Rhinopithecus bieti | reverse complement strand
GTCAAATTTAGAAGACTCAGAAAAATGAATAAAACAGGATGTTATTTTCTCGGGTTTAAAATTCTTAAGATTTTCCTTTTAGAATAGTTTCAGTAAGATGGGCACCAACTCTTCTTTGAATGTCTGATAGAATTGAGCTTTGACTCCCTCTGGTCCTGGAATTTTGGGGGAGTTTTTTTGTTTTGTTTTGTTTTGTTTTGTTTTGTTTTACTGTTTCAATCTCAGTAGTTGATAATGATCTGTTCAGAGTTTTTATTTCTTCCTGATTTAATCTAGGAGGATTATGTATTTCCACGGATTTATTCATCATCTTTAGATTTTCTATTTCATGCACAAAAGGTGTTCATAGCAGCCTTGAATGATCCTTTGTGTTTCTGTAGTATCAGTTGTAATGATGTCTCCCATTTCATTTTTAATTGCGGTTATTTGGATCGTCTCTCTTATGTTCTTGGTTAATTTCACTAACGATGTTTTTTTTTTTTTTTTTTTT
>NW_016858991.1:0-545 GCF_001698545.2 Rhinopithecus bieti | reverse complement strand
TTTTCTCTCAAAGGACACTGTTTTAGATTTGACAGGGTTACCCCTGCACAAAACTTGGCTTGCACTGGAGATGCAGTTTTTTTTTCCCTGGCCTCCCATCTGCCCATGCTTCTGGATTAACGTTTTGGAGTATCTCTTCAAGGCTGCAGGCACTTTCAAGGATCTCCAGTTGTAGTAATGTGACCTGCAGAACACATACTTGGTCTGAAAGCACCTGGATGTGCAATCATCCTCAGAGAAAAAGTAATCTTAGCATTTAGTTTGGTTAAGAGTACTTGCCCCAACAGGCCGGGGATGGTAGCTCACACCTGTAATCACATCTCCTAGCACTTTAGGAGGTCAAGTGAGGCAGATTACTTGATGTCAGGAGTTTGAGACCAGCCAGGCCAACATGGTGAAACCCCGTCTCTACTAAAAATACAAAAATTAGCTAGCCGTGGTGGCACACACCTGTAATCACAGCTACTCGGGAGGCTAAGGCAGAATTCCTTGAGCCCGTGAGGCAGAGGTTGCAATGAGCCGAGATCGTGCCACTGCACTCTAGC
>NW_016858990.1:0-1724 GCF_001698545.2 Rhinopithecus bieti | reverse complement strand
GTTATGGATAGCACATAGGGATATATCATTGAAGAATGTGAAGAAGAGATTTTATGGGATAATTTTAATGGGATATCTTCCTAAGAAAAGGAATTTATTTTCCTCTATTTTGGTGTCCACAATCTTTCACTTTGGAGGCAAGTTAGCAACATAAGGTAACACAGCAAATTCTGGAAATTACGAAATTTACGATGGCAAAATGCTTTACTGGGGTGCTCTGCAGTGGAATGGTCTCCATCAGCTAAGAACATTTCCCAAACTGCTTTAAAACACATTTCAATGGCAAATTTTACAGTTTGCTATTAGTAGGCTGTTTACAAGTATACACAATTTTGTGTGAATACCGCTTATATTGATACAGTCAAGAAATATCTTTTTATGTTAGGAGTATTATGTGTTGGTAGGTACAACAGAACTTATTAAAAGCCGAACCACCTTAAAGATGGACCTGTAAACCTTGCTTTACCAGGTCACATTCTCAAATAGCCAAAGAAAACTCTCCAAAGTGATTTCTGAAATCTGTACTTCTGTCACACTCTCTTCCTCTTTCCCTAGTAGAGTGCCCTCCACCAGACCTTACCTTCCTAAAATCCGACAGATCTTTTAAACCTATACACTTCTAACCTGCCCAAATTTCTAACGCCATCTCTCTGTAAATATTCTGCCTCAAGTTTCTACACTGCAGGACGTTGAACACCAAAAGGGGATTTACTCCCCCTTATTTCTTTGGTATTTCCTCTTTTATCTCCGCCCGTTTCTCCATCGGTCCCCCTTCCCTTATCCTTGACCCTCTTGGCCCACAGCACTTCTACCTTGCCTTCTCTTCCAAATCACACCTCAGCTTCCTACAGCACACTAAGGTGTCCTGGCTGGGAGATAAATTATGTGGTATTTTTTTTTCCCTTCAAACTCCTGCTTCGTGAGTACCTGCAATTCTTTTGCCTGGGGTCCCCCATCCTTTACAGGTGGGAGAGGTAGGGAAGGCCCTCTCTGCTTCAGTCCATCTTGCACACTCGGGGCTAATAGGGCAGGGCGGGGCGGGGCGAGCTTGGCCTTTACTGCGCCACGGCAGGTGGGGGGTGGGGCAGTGGCGAACCGCGCCCAGCCCGATCTCGCACGGGCTGAAGAGAGGCAGCGAAGGAGATGGGGCCGCCCCCGCACCCCGGGACGGGAACTCACCTTCTCTGAGGCAAGGGCGGGTGTCTACTTTAAAACTACTGCCCCCCCTCCCCGCCGCCGCCATAGTGGAGCAGCCAAAGCCGCCGCCGCCGCCGTCGCCACAGCCACCGGCAGGCGGGCAGGCAGGGGCGGAGGTGGCGGAGGAGGCAGGAACAATTACTGCCGCCGCCGCCGCCGCCGCCGCCTCGCAGGCGGTGTAGGAGGAGGAGGAGGCGGCAGAGACGGTAGCTTCCTGAGGGGAAGACTCCGCCGCCAGCGGGGTGACTGTGCTCGGCGCCGCGGCCATCGCAGCGAGGCGCGCGGACAATTGCACTTGCGTCTGGATTCCGTTAAGCTCCTTTAGCCCCGCCTTCTGTTAGCCCCACCCCCTTTGTCCCTCTTTTCAACGCTTCAGCTCGAGCCTCGTTCTCGCTCCTCAGTCCACCAATCGGAGAGCTTTAGAGCCGCCGGCCGTTTCCCCCGCCCCCACCGCCTTGCGTCACCCCACCTCTCTTTAGAGGGGAAGCAATGACGGCCAAGGGCAAAGGGCAAAAGCGCGGGATGTA
>NW_016858989.1:0-1326 GCF_001698545.2 Rhinopithecus bieti | reverse complement strand
ATGAGGGTCTTTTTACTTTCTTTTGGAGACAGGGTCTTGCTCTGTTGCCCAGGCTGGAGTGCAATGGCACAATCATAGATCACTGCAGCCATCCCCTCCCAGGCTCAAGCAATTCTCCTATCTCAGCCTCAGGCGTAGCTAGGAATACAGACAGGTGCCACGCCTGGCTAATGTTTTTAATTTTTAATTAATCTTTGCCCTATTTAATAGAGACAAGGCTTTGCTATGTTTCACAGGCTGGTCTTGAACTCCTGGCCTTAAGCAGTCCTTCCACCTTGGCTTCCCAAAGTGTTGGGATTACAGCATGAGCCACTGCACCCAGCCTGGAATGAGGGTTTTAAGACCCAATGATCAGAGTAGAGTTCTGCCTTAGGCGAAAGGAGGGCAGAAGAAGGTCAGAGACAGAAATTCTGTTTTCTAAGGTCTAAAGTGCCCCAACATTGTAACAAGGGCTGTGGGAGTTATGAGCCAGGAACCGTGGATGAAAACCAATATGTGTATATCATAATATCACAGCATCAGATTCAGATCTAGTATTCTAAATCAAGTCCAGGTGTGAGTGATGCACCTTCAATACAGTTTCACAAGTTACAGTTCTTCTTACTCTGAAGACCTAAAGAGACACTACATAAAATAGTGAAACCAGAAATAGGATAACCATAGTACACTCTCATTCATAAAGAAGGAAAATGGGTAGTGCATAGCAGCAGTTCTGAAATCCAGCCAGCCACATGTGGCCAGTTCTTTAATTATGTCCCAGTTCTTCTCTCTGGGAATGATTTTTCTTGGCTTTGGGTTCTGTCATTTGAGTGAACCTTTTCCATAAACAATAAGCCCATGTTTGCTGCTAGGTAGCTTTCTCAATGTGCTTCCTATATGTAGTTCAAGAATATTGAAGTTCAAGAGTTCAGGGTCAGGTGTAGTGGCTCACACCTGTAATCCCAGCACTTTGGGAGACCAGGGTGGGAGAATTACTTAAGGCCAGGAGTTTGAGATCAGCCTGGGCAGCATAGCAAGACCCTGTTCCTACAAAAGAAATTTTTTTAAAAATTAGCCAGGCATGATGATGTGCACCTGTGGTCCCAGCTACTCATGAGGCTGCAATGGGAGGATCACTTGAGCCTGGGAGATAAAGGCTGCAGTCAGCTATGCTCATGCCACTGTACTCCAGCCTGGGCGACAAAGCAAAGTTATCTCTATTTTAATTTAATTTCATTAATTTTATTTATTTATTTATTTATTTATTTATTTATTTATTTTAAGACAGGGTCTCACTTTGTCACCCAGGCTGGAGTGCAGTAGCATGATCTTGGCTTGCTGCAGCCT